>NW_027593731.1:17500-27825 GCF_964213995.1 Mustelus asterias | reverse complement strand
GGACAATTTACGGGCAGTCTGTGGGAGGGAGGGGGTCTTTGGGGATAAGGAGGCAGCCAGCAGTTACCTCACTCCTTCCCTCCCTCTCTCTCTGTCTCTCTCTCTCTGTCTCTCTCTCTCTGTCTGTCTCTCTCTCTCTGTCTCTCTCTCTCTGTCTCTTTCTCTCTATCTCGCTCTCTCTCTCTGTGTCTCTCTCTCTGTCTCTCTCTGTCTCTCTCTCTCTGTCTCTCTCTCTGTCTCTCTCTGTCTCTCTCTCTCTGTCCCTCTCTCTCTGTCTCTCTCTGTCTCTCTCTCTGTCTCTCTCTCTCTCTCTGTCTCTCACTGTCTCTCTCTCTCTGTCTCTCTCTGTCTCTCACTGTCTCTCTCTCTCTGTCTCTCTCTGTCTCTCTCTCTCTCTGTCTCTCTCTCTCTCTGTCTCTCTCTCACTGTCTCTCTCTCTGTCTCTCTCTCTGTCTCTCTCTCTCTCTGTCTCTCACTGTCTCTCTCTCTCTCTCTGTCTCTCTCTCTCTCTCTGTCTCTCACTGTCTCTCTCTCTGTCTCTCTCTGTCTCTCACTGTCTCTCACTGTCTCTCTCTCTCTGTCTCTCTCTGTCTCTCTCTGTCTCTCTCTCTCTGTCTCTCTCTCACTGTCTCTCTCTCTGTCTCTCTCTCTGTCTCTCTCTCTGTCTCTCTCTCTCTCTGTCTCTCACTGTCTCTCTCTCTCTGTCTCTCTCTCTCTCTCTCTGTCTCTCTCTCTCTCTCTCTGTCTCTCTCTGTCTCTCTCTCTCTCTCTGTCTCTGTCTCTGTCTGTCTCTCTCTCTCTCTCTCTGTCTCTCTCTCTCTGTCTCTCTCTCTCTCTGTCTCTCTGTCTCTGTCTCTGTCTCTCTCTCTCTGTCTCTCTCTCTCTCTCTCTCTGTCTCTCTCTCTCTGTCTCTGTCTGTCTCTCTGTCTCTGTCTCTGTCTCTCTCTCTGATCGATGTCCCTCTTGTCTCTTGCCCCTTCCTGATCCGGGACAGGATCTGAAGTGTTGCTGGATCGATTCCTTCAGGGGTTCCTGGCTGGATTCACACTCCGACCCGGGGCTCTGGAACCACGGGAAGTGCTGGAATGTCTTTACTCCTGTAAGGAAGGCTTGGACTTCAGTGACTTCGAGAGCCTTGGAAAAGGGATGAAGGTAAGCTGGAATTCTGGAGATAATCCTTGTGGGTGACGCCTCACGAGAGTGGCCTGGAGGGTTAGCACAGCTGCCTCACAGCGCCAGGGACCCCGGTTCGATCCCCGGCTCGGGTCACTGTCTGTGCGGAGTCTGCACGTTCTCCCCGTGTCTGCGTGGGTTTCCTCCGGGTGCTCCGGTTTCCTCCCACAGTCTGAAAGATGTGCAGGTTGGGTGGATTGGCCATGCTAACTTGTCCCTTAGTGTCCAAAGATGTGCAGGTTGGGTGGATTGGCCATGATAAATTGTCCCTTAGTGTCCAAAGATGTGCAGGTTGGGTGGATTGGCCATGCTAAATTGTCCCTTAGTGTCCCAAAGATGTGCAGGTTGGGTGGATTGGCCATGCTAAATTGTCCCTTAGTGTCCAAAGATGTGCAGGTTGGGTGGATTGGCCATGCCACATTGCCCCTTAGTGTCCAAAGATGTGCAGGTTGGGTGGATTGGCCATGCTAAATTGTCCCTTAGTGTCCAAAGATGTGCAGGTTGGGTGGATTGGCCATGCTAAATTGCCCCTTAGTGTCCAAAGATGTGCAGGTTAGGTGGATTGGCCATGCTAAATTGTCCCTTAGTGTCCAAAGATGTGCAGGTTGGGGGGATTGACCATGCTAAATTGCCCCTTAGGGTCCAAAGATGTGCAGGTTGGGGGGATTGACCATGCTAAATTGTCCCTTAGTGTCCAAAGATGTGCAGGTTGGGTGGATTGGCCATGCTAAATTGTCCCTTAGTGTTCAAAGATGTGCAGGTTGGGTGGATTGGCCATGCTAAATTGTCCCTTAGTGTCCAAAGATGTGCAGGTTGGGTGGATTGGCCATGTTAAATTGTCCCTTAGTGTCCAAAGATGTGCAGGTTGGGTGGATTGGCCATGCTAAATTGTCCCTCAGTGTCCAAAGATGTGCAGGTTGGGTGGATTGGCCATGTTAAATTGTCCCTTAGTGTCCAAAGATGTGCAGGTTGGGTGGATTGGCCATGCTAAATTGTCCCTTAGTGTCCCAAAGATGTGCAGGTTGGGTGGATTGGCCATGCTAAATTGTCCCTTAGTGTCCAAAGATGTGCAGGTTGGGTGGATTGGCCATGCCAAATTGCCCCTTAGTGTCCAAAGATGTGCAGGTTAGGTGGATTGGCCATGCTAAATTGTCCCTTAGTGTCCAAAGATGTGCAGGTTGTGTGGATTGACCATGCTAAATTGCCCCTTAGGGTCCAAAGATGTGCAGGTTGGGGGGATTGACCATGCTAAATTGTCCCTTAGTGTCCAAAGATGTGCAGGTTGGGTGGATTGGCCATGCTAAATTGTCCCTTAGTGTTCAAAGATGTGCAGGTTGGGTGGATTGGCCATGCTAAATTGTTCCTTAGTGTCCAAAGATGTGCAGGTTAGGTGGATTGGCCATGCTAAATTGCCCCTTAGTGTCCAAAGATGTGCAGGTTGGGTGGATTGGCCATGCTAAATTGTCCCTTAGTGTCCAAAGATGTGCAGGTTGGGGGGATTGGCCATGCTAAATTGTCCCTTAGTGTCCAAAGATGTGCGGGTTGGGTGGATTGGCCATGCTAAATTGCCCCTTAGTGTCCAAAGATGTGCAGGTTGGGGGGATTGGCCGTGCTAAATTGTCCCTTAGTGTCCAAAGATGTGCGGGTTGGGTGGATTGGCCATGCTAAATTGTCCCTTAGTGTCCAAAGATGTGCGGGTTGGGTGGATTGGCCATGCTAAATTGTCCCTTAGTGTCCAAAGATGTGCGGGTTGGGTGGATTGGCCATGCTAAATTGTCCCTTAGTGTCCAAAGATGTGCAGGTTGGGGGGATTGGCCATGCTAAATTGTCCCTTAGTGTTCAAAGATGTGCAGGTTGGGTGGATTGGCCATGCTAAATTGTCCCTTAGTGTCCAAAGATGTGCAGGTTGGGTGGATTGGCCATGCTAAATTGCCCCTTAGTGTCCAAAGATGTGCGGGTTGGGTGGATTGGCCATGCTAAATTGTCCCTTAGTGTCCAAAGATGTGCAGGTTGGGTGGATTGGCCATGCTAAATTGTCCCTTAGTGTCCAAAGATGTGCAGGTTGGGTGGATTGGCCATGCCAAATTGCCCCTTAGTGTCCAAAGATGTGCAGGTTGGGTGGATTGGCCATGCCAAATTGCCCCTTAGTGTCCAAAGATGTGCAGGTTGGGTGGATTGGCCATGCTAAATTGTCCCTTAGTGTCCAAAGATGTGCAGGTTGGGTGGATTGGCCATGCTAAATTGCCCCTTAGTGTCCAAAGATGTGCAGGTTAGGTGGATTGGCCATGCTAAATTGTCCCTTAGTGTCCAAAGATGTGCAGGTTGTGTGGATTGACCATGCTAAATTGCCCCTTAGGGTCCAAAGATGTGCAGGTTGGGGGGATTGACCATGCTAAATTGTCCCTTAGTGTCCAAAGATGTGCAGGTTGGGTGGATTGGCCATGCTAAATTGTCCCTTAGTGTTCAAAGATGTGCAGGTTGGGTGGATTGGCCATGCTAAATTGTCCCTTAGTGTCCAAAGATGTGCAGGTTGGGTGGATTGGCCATGCTAAATTGTCCCTTAGTGTCCAAAGATGTGCAGGTTGGGTGGATTGGCCATGCTAAATTGTCCCTTAGTGTCCAAAGATGTGCAGGTTCGGTGGATTGGCCATGCTAAATTGCCCCTTAGTGTCCAAAGATGTGCGGGTTGGGTGGATTGGCCATGCTAAATTGTCCCTTAGTGTCCAAAGATGTGCGGGTTGGGTGGATTGGCCATGCTAAATTGTCCCTTAGTGTCCAAAGATGTGCGGGTTGGGTGGATTGGCCATGCTAAATTGTCCCTTAGTGTCCAAAGATGTGCAGGTTGGGGGGATTGGCCATGCTAAATTGTCCCTTAGTGTTCAAAGATGTGCAGGTTGGGTGGATTGGCCATGCTAAATTGTCCCTTAGTGTCCAAAGATGTGCAGGTTAGGTGGATTGGCCATGCTAAATTGCCCCTTAGTGTCCAAAGATGTGCGGGTTGGGTGGATTGGCCATGCTAAATTGTCCCTTAGTGTCCAAAGATGTGCAGGTTGGGTGGATTGGCCATGCTAAATTGTCCCTTAGTGTCCAAAGATGTGCAGGTTGGGTGGATTGGCCATGCTAAATTGTCCCTTAGTGTCCCAAAGATGTGCAGGTTGGGTGGATTGGCCATGCTAAATTGTCCCTTAGTGTCCAAAGATGTGCAGGTTGGGTGGATTGGCCATGCCACATTGCCCCTTAGTGTCCAAAGATGTGCAGGTTGGGTGGATTGGCCATGCTAAATTGTCCCTTAGTGTCCAAAGATGTGCAGGTTGGGTGGATTGGCCATGCTAAATTGCCCCTTAGTGTCCAAAGATGTGCAGGTTAGGTGGATTGGCCATGCTAAATTGTCCCTTAGTGTCCAAAGATGTGCAGGTTGGGGGGATTGACCATGCTAAATTGCCCCTTAGGGTCCAAAGATGTGCAGGTTGGGGGGATTGACCATGCTAAATTGTCCCTTAGTGTCCAAAGATGTGCAGGTTGGGTGGATTGGCCATGCTAAATTGTCCCTTAGTGTTCAAAGATGTGCAGGTTGGGTGGATTGGCCATGCTAAATTGTCCCTTAGTGTCCAAAGATGTGCAGGTTGGGTGGATTGGCCATGTTAAATTGTCCCTTAGTGTCCAAAGATGTGCAGGTTGGGTGGATTGGCCATGCTAAATTGTCCCTCAGTGTCCAAAGATGTGCAGGTTGGGTGGATTGGCCATGTTAAATTGTCCCTTAGTGTCCAAAGATGTGCAGGTTGGGTGGATTGGCCATGCTAAATTGTCCCTTAGTGTCCCAAAGATGTGCAGGTTGGGTGGATTGGCCATGCTAAATTGTCCCTTAGTGTCCAAAGATGTGCAGGTTGGGTGGATTGGCCATGCCAAATTGCCCCTTAGTGTCCAAAGATGTGCAGGTTAGGTGGATTGGCCATGCTAAATTGTCCCTTAGTGTCCAAAGATGTGCAGGTTGTGTGGATTGACCATGCTAAATTGCCCCTTAGGGTCCAAAGATGTGCAGGTTGGGGGGATTGACCATGCTAAATTGTCCCTTAGTGTCCAAAGATGTGCAGGTTGGGTGGATTGGCCATGCTAAATTGTCCCTTAGTGTTCAAAGATGTGCAGGTTGGGTGGATTGGCCATGCTAAATTGTTCCTTAGTGTCCAAAGATGTGCAGGTTGGGTGGATTGGCCATGTTAAATTGTCCCTTAGTGTCCAAAGATGTGCAGGTTGGGTGGATTGGCCATGCTAAATTGTCCCTCAGTGTCCAAAGATGTGCAGGTTGGGTGGATTGGCCATGTTAAATTGCCCCTTAGTGTCCAAAGATGTTGAGGTTGGGTGGATTGGCCATGCTAAATTGTCCCTTAGTGTCCAAAGATGTGCAGGTTCGGTGGATTGGCCATGCTAAATTGCCCCTTAGTGTCCAAAGATGTGCGGGTTGGGTGGATTGGCCATGCTAAATTGTCCCTTAGTGTCCAAAGATGTGCGGGTTGGGTGGATTGGCCATGCTAAATTGTCCCTTAGTGTCCAAAGATGTGCAGGTTAGGTGGATTGGCCATGCTAAATTGCCCCTTAGTGTCCAAAGATGTGCGGGTTGGGTGGATTGGCCATGCTAAATTGTCCCTTAGTGTCCAAAGATGTGCAGGTTGGGGGGATTGGCCATGCTAAATTGTCCCTTAGTGTCCAAAGATGTGCGGGTTGGGTGGATTGGCCATGCTAAATTGCCCCTTAGTGTCCAAAGATGTGCAGGTTGGGGGGATTGGCCGTGCTAAATTGTCCCTTAGTGTCCAAAGATGTGCGGGTTGGGTGGATTGGCCATGCTAAATTGTCCCTTAGTGTCCAAAGATGTGCGGGTTGGGTGGATTGGCCATGCTAAATTGTCCCTTAGTGTCCAAAGATGTGCAGGTTGGGTGGATTGGCCGTGCTAAATTGTCCCTTAGTGTTCAAAGATGTGCAGGTTGGGTGGATTGGCCATGCTAAATTGTCCCTTAGTGTCCAAAGATGTGCAGGTTGGGTGGATTGGCCATGCTAAATTGCCCCTTAGTGTCCAAAGATGTGCGGGTTGGGTGGATTGGCCATGCTAAATTGTCCCTTAGTGTCCAAAGATGTGCAGGTTGGGTGGATTGGCCATGCTAAATTGTCCCTTAGTGTCCAAAGATGTGCAGGTTGGGTGGATTGGCCATGCCAAATTGCCCCTTAGTGTCCAAAGATGTGCAGGTTGGGTGGATTGGCCATGCCAAATTGCCCCTTAGTGTCCAAAGATGTGCAGGTTGGGTGGATTGGCCATGCTAAATTGTCCCTTAGTGTCCAAAGATGTGCAGGTTGGGTGGATTGGCCATGCTAAATTGCCCCTTAGTGTCCAAAGATGTGCAGGTTAGGTGGATTGGCCATGCTAAATTGTCCCTTAGTGTCCAAAGATGTGCAGGTTGTGTGGATTGACCATGCTAAATTGCCCCTTAGGGTCCAAAGATGTGCAGGTTGGGGGGATTGACCATGCTAAATTGTCCCTTAGTGTCCAAAGATGTGCAGGTTGGGTGGATTGGCCATGCTAAATTGTCCCTTAGTGTTCAAAGATGTGCAGGTTGGGTGGATTGGCCATGCTAAATTGTCCCTTAGTGTCCAAAGATGTGCAGGTTGGGTGGATTGGCCATGCTAAATTGTCCCTTAGTGTCCAAAGATGTGCAGGTTGGGTGGATTGGCCATGCTAAATTGTCCCTTAGTGTCCAAAGATGTGCAGGTTCGGTGGATTGGCCATGCTAAATTGCCCCTTAGTGTCCAAAGATGTGCGGGTTGGGTGGATTGGCCATGCTAAATTGTCCCTTAGTGTCCAAAGATGTGCGGGTTGGGTGGATTGGCCATGCTAAATTGTCCCTTAGTGTCCAAAGATGTGCGGGTTGGGTGGATTGGCCATGCTAAATTGTCCCTTAGTGTCCAAAGATGTGCAGGTTGGGGGGATTGGCCATGCTAAATTGTCCCTTAGTGTTCAAAGATGTGCAGGTTGGGTGGATTGGCCATGCTAAATTGTCCCTTAGTGTCCAAAGATGTGCAGGTTAGGTGGATTGGCCATGCTAAATTGCCCCTTAGTGTCCAAAGATGTGCGGGTTGGGTGGATTGGCCATGCTAAATTGTCCCTTAGTGTCCAAAGATGTGCAGGTTGGGTGGATTGGCCGTGCTAAATTGTCCCTTAGTGTCCAAAGATGTGCGGGTTGGGTGGATTGGCCATGCTAAATTGTCCCTTAGTGTCCAAAGATGTGCGGGTTGGGTGGATTGGCCATGCTAAATTGTCCCTTAGTGTCCAAAGATGTGCGGGTTGGGTGGATTGGCCATGCTAAATTGTCCCTTAGTGTCCAAAGATGTGCAGGTTGGGTGGATTGGCCATGCTAAATTGTCCCTTAGTGTCCAAAGATGTGCAGGTTCGGTGGATTGGCCATGCTAAATTGCCCCTTAGTGTCCAAAGATGTGCGGGTTGGGTGGATTGGCCATGCTAAATTGTCCCTTAGTGTCCAAAGATGTGCGGGTTGGGTGGATTGGCCATGCTAAATTGTCCCTTAGTGTCCAAAGATGTGCGGGTTGGGTGGATTGGCCATGCTAAATTGTCCCTTAGTGTCCAAAGATGTGCAGGTTGGGGGGATTGGCCATGCTAAATTGTCCCTTAGTGTTCAAAGATGTGCAGGTTGGGTGGATTGGCCATGCTAAATTGTCCCTTAGTGTCCAAAGATGTGCAGGTTAGGTGGATTGGCCATGCTAAATTGCCCCTTAGTGTCCAAAGATGTGCGGGTTGGGTGGATTGGCCATGCTAAATTGTCCCTTAGTGTCCAAAGATGTGCAGGTTGGGTGGATTGGCCATGCTAAATTGTCCCTTAGTGTCCAAAGATGTGCGGGTTGCGTGGATTGGCCATGCTAAATTGCCCCTTAGTGTCCAAAGATGTGCAGGTTGGGGGGATTGGCCGTGCTAAATTGTCCCTTAGTGTCCAAAGATGTGCGGGTTGGGTGGATTGGCCATGCTAAATTGTCCCTTAGTGTCCAAAGATGTGCGGGTTGGGTGGATTGGCCATGCTAAATTGTCCCTTAGTGTCCAAAGATGTGCGGGTTGGGTGGATTGGCCATGCTAAATTGTCCCTTAGTGTCCAAAGATGTGCAGGTTGGGGGGATTGGCCATGCTAAATTGTCCCTTAGTGTTCAAAGATGTGCAGGTTGGGTGGATTGGCCATGCTAAATTGTCCCTTAGTGTCCAAAGATGTGCAGGTTGGGTGGATTGGCCATGCTAAATTGCCCCTTAGTGTCCAAAGATGTGCGGGTTGGGTGGATTGGCCATGCTAAATTGTCCCTTAGTGTCCAAAGATGTGTAGGTTGGGTGGATTGGCCATGCTAAATTGCCCCTTAGTGTCCAAAGATGTGCGGGTTGGGGGGATTGGCCATGCTAAATTGTCCCTTAGTGTCCAAAGATGTGTAGGTTGGGTGGATTGGCCATGCTAAATTGCCCCTTAGTGTCCAAAGATGTGCGGGTTGGGGGGATTGGCCATGCTAAATTGTCCCTTAGTGTCCAAAGATGTGCAGGTTGGGGGGATTGGCCGTGCTAAATTGTCCCCACATTGTCTCCTAACAGTGGAAGGGTGTGTTTCTGAATGGAGGGCTGTGACAAGTGGTGTTCCTCAGGGATCAGTGCTGGGACCTTTGCTGTTTGTAATATATATAAATGTTTGGAGGGAATTGTAACTGGTTTGATTAGTAAGTTTGCGGACGACACAAGGGTTGGTGGATTTGCGGATAGCGATGAGGACCATCAGAGGATACAGCAGGATATAGATCAGTTGGAGACTTGGGCGGAGAGGTGGCAGATGGAGTTTAACCCGGACAAATGTGAGGTAATGCATTTTGGAAGGTCTAATACAGATAGGAAATATACAGTAAATGGCAGAACCCTGAAGAGTATTGATAGGCAGAGGGATCTGGGTGTACAGGTACACAGGTCACTGAAAGTGGCAATGCAGGTGGAGAAGGTAGTCAAGAAGGCATACGGCATGCTTGCCTTCATCGGCCGGGGCACTGAGTTTAAAAATTGGCAAGTCATGTTGCAGCTTTATAGAACCTTAGTTAGGCCGCACTTGGAATATAGTGTTCAATTCTGGTCGCCACTCTGCCAGAAGGATGTGGAGGCTTTGGAGAGGGTACAGAAAAGACTTACCAGGATGTTGCCTGGTATGGAGGGCATTAGCTATGAGGAGAGGTTGGAGAAACTCGGTTTGTTCTCACTGGAGCGACGGAGGTTGAGGGGAGACCTGATAGAAGTCTACAAGATTATGAGGGGCATGGACGGAGTGGATAGTCAGAAGCTTTTCCCCAGGGTGGAAGAGTCAATTACTCGGGGGCACAGGTTTAAGGTGCGAGGGGCAAGGTTTAAAGGAGATGTACAAGGCAGGTTTTTTACACAGAGGGTGGTGGGTGCCTGGAACTCGTTGCCGGGGGAGGGAGTGGAAGCAGATACGGTAGTGACTTTTAAGGGGCGTCTTGACAAATCCATGAATAGGATGGGAATAGAGGGATATGGTCCCCGGAAGGGTAGGGGGTTTTAGTTCAGTCAGGCAGCACGGTCGGTGCAGGCTTGGAGGGCCAAAGGGCCTGTTCCTGTGCTGTAATTTTCTTTGTTCTTTGTCCAAAGATGTGCGGGTTGGGTGGATTGGCCATGCTAAATTGCCCCAATTTGACAGAGTGCAGGAGTGAGGAGGAGGATAGGGTGAATGAGTGGCTGAAAAGTTGGATGGCTGAGGAAGATGGGACCGTTACAAGTCAAACGGGTTGCACCTGAACCGGAATGGGGCCAACATCCTTTGCTGGGTGGGAGAGTTTGTTGGCACTGCTATGAGGGTTTGAACAAATTTGCCAGTTGGATGGGTTATCGAGTGGAGGTACAGTGGGGGAGGGGGGAAGGGTAGGGGGGAGGGGTTAAGAGGTTGCACAGCTTTGCCGGGAGGAGGGGCGGGAATGCGGCATGTTTGAACAGAATAACTGTTTATGTGGCGGGGGGAGGGTTCAAGAAGTCACACAGTTTTGCCGTGGAGGGCGTTTTAGGGTTTGCGCAGTTTTGCGGTGGGGGAGGAAAGTTTTGAGGGGGTCGTATTGTTATGCAGGGGAGG
>NW_027593731.1:7500-12500 GCF_964213995.1 Mustelus asterias | reverse complement strand
GTGGAGAACTGGCTTGGCCATAGGAGACAGAGGGTAGTGGTCGAAGGGTCTTTTTCCGGCTGGAGGTCTGTGACCAGTGGTGTTCCGCAGGGCTCTGTACTGGGACCTCTGCTATTTGTGATATATATAAATGATTTGGAAGAAGGTGTAACTGGTGTAATCAGCAAGTTTGCGGATGACACGAAGATGGCTGGACTTGCGGATAGCGAAGAGCATTGTCAGGCAATACAGCAGGATATAGATAGGCTGGAAAATTGGGCGGAGAGGTGGCAGATGGAGTTTAATCCGGATAAATGCGAAGTGATGCATTTTGGAAGGAATAATGTAGGGAGGAGTTATACAATAAATGGCAGAGTCATCAAGAGTATAGAAACACAGAGGGACCGAGGTGTGCAAGTCCACAAATCCTTGAAGGTGGCAACACAGGTGGAGAAGGTGGTGAAGAAGGCATATGGTATGCTTGCCTTTATAGGACGGGGTATAGAGTATAAAAGCTGGAGTCTGATGATGCAGCTGTATAGAACGCTGGTTAGGCCACATTTGGAGTACTGCGTCCAGTTCTGGTCGCCGCACTACCAGAAGGACGTGGAGGCGTTGGAGAGAGTGCAGAGAAGGTTTACCAGGATGTTGCCTGGTATGGAGGGTCTTAGCTATGAGGAGAGATTGGGTAAACTGGGGTTGTTCTCCTTGGAAAGACGGAAAATGAGGGGAGATCTAATAGAGGTGTACAAGATTATGAAGGGGATAGATAGGGTGAACAGTGGGAAGCTTTTTCCCAGGTCGGAGGTGACGATCACGAGGGGTCACGGGCTCAAGCTGAGAGGGGCGAAGTATAACTCAGACATCAGAGGGACGTTTTTTACACAGAGGGTGGTGGGGGCCTGGAATGCGCTGCCAAGTAGGGTGGTGGAGGCAGGCACGCTGACATCGTTTAAGACTTACCTGGATAGTCACATGAGCAGCCTGGGAATGGAGGGATACAAACGATTGGTCTCGTTGGACCAAGGAGCGGCACAGGCTTGGAGGGCCGAAGGGCCTGTTTCCTGTGCTGTACTGTTCTTTGTTCTTTGTTCTTTAAATGTGCATCCCCATTCCAGGCTTAGCACTGAAAGCAAGTGTGCCCGTGTGATGCTCGATTTTGCCATCGTCCAACCCCTGCTGGACTTTACTCATTTGGAGGGTGAGTTGCAAATGCTGAGGTCTTCGGGCCCTGGAGGTTTCAACACACTTCAAGAGACTCTAATGAAAATAAGGACATAAGAAATAGGAGCAGGAGTAGGCCATCTGGCCCCTCGAGCCTGCCCCGCCATTCAATAAGATCATGGCTGATCTTTTAGAAACATAGAAAAACTACAGCACAATACAGGCCCTTCAGCCCACAAAGTTGTGCCGAACATGTCCCTAGCGATTACTAGGCTTACCTATAACCCTCCATCTTATTAAGTTCCATGGATCTATCTAAAGGTCTCTTAAAAGATCCCATCGAATCCGCCTCCACCACCAATGGCAGCCCATTCCACGCACCCACCACCCTCTGAGTGAAAAACTTACCCCTAACATTTCCTCTGTACCTACCCCCCAGCACCTTAAACCTGTGTCCTCTCGTAGCAACCATTTCAGCCCTGGGAAAAAGCCTCTGAGAATCCACCCGATCTATGCCTCTCAACATCTTATACACCTCTATTAGGTCTCCTCTCATCCTACGTCTCTCCAAGGAGAAAAGACCGAGCTCCCTCAGCCTATCCTCATAAGGCATGCCACTCAATCCAGGCAACATCCTTGTAAATCGCCTCTGCACCCTTTCAATCTTTTCCACATCCTTCCTGTAATGAGGCGACCAGAACTGAGCACAGTACTCCAAGTGGGGTCTGACGAGGGTCTTATATAGCTGCATCATTATCCCCGGACTCCTAAACTCAATCCCTCGATTGATAAAGGCCAGCACACCATACGCCTTCTTAACCACCTCCTCCACCTGGGGGGCCGATTCTAGAGTCCTATGGACCCGGACCCCAAGGTCCTTCTGATCCTCTGCACTGCTAAGTGTGTTGGGTAGGCTTGGGTTTTCATCGGAGCAGGGAGGGGGTGTAGCGGCTGGAGAGGGTTACAGAGATAGGGAGGGGGTGTAGGGGCTGGAGGAGGTTACAGAGATAGGGAGATGTGTAGGGGCTGGAGAAGGTTACAGAGATAGGGAGGGGTGTAGAGGTTGGAGGAGGTTACAGAGATAGGGAGGAGTATAGGGACTGGAGGAGGTTACAGAGATAGGGAGGGGTGTAGGTGCTGGAGAAGGTTACAGAGATAGGGAGGGGTGTAGGGGCTGGAGGAGGTTACAGAGATAGGGAGGGGTATAGGGACTGGAGGAGGTTACAGAGATAGGGAGGGGTGTAGGGGCTGGAGGAGGTTACAGAGATAGGGAGATGTGTAGGGGCTGGAGAAGGTTACAGAGATCGGGAGGAGTGTAAGGGCTGGAGGAGGTTACAGAGATAGGGAGATGTGTAGGGGCTGGAGAAGGTTACAGAGATCGGGAGGAGTGTAAGGGCTGGAGGAGGGTACAGAGATAGGGAGGGGTGTAGAGGCTGGAGGAGGTTACAGAGATAGGAAGGGGTGGTGGGGTTGGAACATAGAACATAGAACAGTACAGCACAGAACAGGCCCTTCGGCCCACGATGTTGTGCCGAGCTTTATCTGAAACCAAGATCAAGCTATCCCACTCCCTATCATCCTGGTGTGCTCCATGTGCCTATCCAATAACCGCTTAAATGTTCCTAAAGTGTCTGACTCCACTATCACTGCAGGCAGTCCATTCCACACCCCAACCACTCTCTGCGTAAAGAACCTACCTCTGGTACCCTTCCTGTATCTCCCACCACGAACTCTATAGTTATGCCCCCTTGTAATAGCTCCATCCACCCGAGGATCCACTCGATCAATACCTCTCAACATCTTATACACCTCTATCAAGTCACCTCTCATCCTTCGTCTCTCCAAGGAGAAAAGACCGAGCTCCCTCAGCCTATCCTCATAAGGCATGCCACTCAATCCAGGCAACGTCCTTGTAAATCTCCTCTGCACCCTTTCAATCTTTTCCACATCCTTCCTGTAATGAGGCGACCAGAACTGAGCACAGTACTCCAAGTGGGGTCTGACGAGGGTCTTATATAGCTGCATCATTATCCCCGGACTCCTAAACTCAATCCCTCGATTGATAAAGGCCAGCACACCATACGCCTTCTTAAACACCTCATTAACCTGCACAGCTGCTTTGAGCGTCCTATGAACTCGGACCCCAAGATCCTTCTGATCTTCCACACTGCCAAGAGTCCTCCAATTAATATTATATTCCGCCATTCCTATTTGACCTGCCAAAATGAACCACCTCACACTTTTTGTGGACTCAGCTCCACTTACCCGCCCGCTCCCCTTAATTCCTTTACTGTTCAAAAATCTATCTATCCTTGCCTTAAAAACATTCAATGAGGTAGCCTCAACTGGGCAGGGAATCCCACAGATTCACAACCCTTTGTGTGAAGAAGTTCCTCCTCAACTCAGTCCTAAATCTGCTCCCCCTTATTTTGAGGCCGTGCCCCCTAGTTCTAGTTTCACCTGCCAGTGGAAACAACTTCCCTGCTTCTATCTTATCTATTCCCTTCATAATCTTATATGTTTCTATAAGATCTCCCCTCATTCTTCTGAATTCCAATGAGTGTAGCCCCAGTCTACTCAGTCTCTGCTCATAAGCCAACCCTCTCAACTCCAGAATCAACCTAGTGAATCTCCTCTGCACCTCCTCCAGTGCCAGTATATCCTTTCTCAAGTAAGGAGACCAAAACTGTGCACAGTACTCCAGGTGTGGCCTCACCAGCACCTTATACAGCTGCAACATAACCTTGCTGTTTTTAAACTCCATCCCTCTAGCAATGAAGGACAAAATGTCCATTTGCCTTCTTAATTACCTGCTGCAAACCAACTCCTTGAGATTAGAAACATAGAAAAACTACAGCACAAAACAGGCCCTTCGGCCCCACAAGTTGTGCCGAACATATCCCTACCTTCTAGGCCTACCTATAACCCTCCATCCTATTAAGTCCCATGTACTCATCCAGGAGTCTCTTAAAAGACCCTATTGAGTTCGCCTCCACCACCACTGACGGCAGCCGATTCCACTCGCCCACCACCCTCTGTGTGAAAAACTTACCCCTAACATTTCCCCTGTACCTACCCCCCAGCACCTTAAACCTGTGTCCTCTCGTAGCAGCCATTTCCACCCTGGGAAAAAGCCTCTGAGAGTCCACCCGATCTATGCCTCTCAACATCTTATATACCTCTATTAGGTCTCCTCTCATCTCTCCAAGGAGAAAAGACCGAGCTCCCTCAGCCTATCCTCATAAGGCATGCCACTCAATCCAGGCAACATCCTTGTAAATCTCCTCTGCTCCCTTTCAATTCCTGCACAAGGACGCCCGGGTCCCTCTGCACAGCAGCATGCTGCAATTTTTTACCATTTAAATAATAGTCCATTTTGCGGCTATTCCGGCCAAAATGGATGACCTCACATTTACCAACATTGTACTCCATCTGCCAGACCCTCGCCCACTCACTCAGACTATCAGTAATGTCTTCAGTTCTGAGTTCGCCCGCCACCAAGCGCTGTATTTCTAATACCAGGGAGACATGAACAATCTTTGGACACTGAGGGGCAATCATGGGAGTGGGAAGTGTGGGGGTTAAGAGAGCATGAGGTGTGGGGGAAGTGTGACGATACTGCGCCTTGAAGGAATGTATTTACATCATATTTCCCGACTTGCAGTCTGGAGTCCAAAACAGTTTCTAACGAGCCAAAACTGAAAGATTTTCTTGATGAAGGATTTTCTTAAACTCCACCTGTCAAACAGGCGCCCAAACCATTCGAAAGGGTCTTGAATCCCAGGACACTGCATTGGGCCCAAATTAAAAATATACATTGTGACAATTATCCAGTGACAGGAACCCTAAAAGATACC
>NW_027593731.1:0-2500 GCF_964213995.1 Mustelus asterias | reverse complement strand
ACAGCACCAATACAGTCCTGAACACAGCACCAATACAGTCCTGAATTCAGCCCCAAACACAGTCCTAAACACCACACCTAATGCAATCCAGTTGCAAACTGGGTTGCAAATGCAACAGTACCAAATGCAGCTTGAGACGCAGACACAAAAACATGTAAAAGACAATCCTGACCACAACAGCAAACACAGTCCCGAACATGGTCATGGACACACTTCCAAAATAAGCACCAAATAAAACACCGAACCTAAAGTCCTAAACACAGCGCTAAACACAGCACCAATAAAAGACCAACACACTCATGAACACAGTACCGGAAACAAAACTAAACACAGTCCTGAACACAGCACCAGATCCGACACCAAATGCAGTCCTAAATACAGCACCAGACACAGCACCAAACACAACACGAAACACAATCCTAAACACAACACCAAATGCAGCACTAAACACAGCACCAAACTCAACACCAAAGGACAAGACAATGTGAGTATAGGGATGGGGATGTTTTGCTGCAATTGTACAGGGTGTTGGTGAGGCCACACCTGGAGTATTGTGTACAGTTTTGGTCTCCGTATCTGAGGAAGGATGTCCCTGTTATAGAGGGAGCGCAGCGAAGGTTTCCCAGGCTGATTCCTGGGATGGCAGGTCTGTCATATGAGGAGAGATGAGTCGGTGAGGATTATATTCACTGGAGTTTCGAAGAGTGAGAGGGGATCTCATAGAAACTTATAAAATTCTAACAGGATTAGACAGGGTAGATTCAGAAAGAATGTTCCCGATGGTGGGGGGAGTCCAGAACTAGGGGGTCATAGTTTGAGGATAAGGGGGAAACCTTTGAGGACTGAGGTGAGGAGAAATTTCTTCACCCAGAGGGTGGTGAATGTGTGGAATTCACTCCCACAGAAAGTAGCTGAGGCCAAAACATTGTGAGATTTTGAGAATGAGATATAGCTTTTTTAAAAATTTGAATTGATGCGAATGATTATTGTCAGATGTACTGGGATACAGTGAAAAGTATTGTTTCTTGCGCGCTATACAGATGAAGCATACCGTTCATAGAGAAGGAAAGGAGAGGGTGCAGAATGTAGTGTTACAGTCACAGCTCGGGTGTAGAGAAAGATCAACTCAATGCGAGGTCGGTCCATTCAAAAGTCTGACAGCAGCAGGGAAGAAACTGTTCTTGAGTCGGTCGGTACGTGACCTCAGACTTTTGTATCTTTTTCCTGACGGAAGAAGGCGGAAGAGAGAATGTCCGGGGTGTGTGGGGGGGGTCCTTGATTATGCCGGCTGCTTTTCCCCGAGGCAGCGGGAAGTGTAGACGGAGTCGATGGATGGGAGGCTGGTTTGCGTGATGGGACTGGGCTACATTCATGACCCTTTGTAGTTCCTTGCGGTCTTGGGCAGAGCAGGAGCCCAGACCAAGCTGTGATACAACCAGAAAGGACGCTTTCTATGGGGCATCTGTAAAAGTTGGTGAGAGTCGTAACTGACATGTCAAATTTCCTTAGTCTCCTGAGAAAGTAGAGGCGTTGGTGGGACTTTCTTAACTATAGAGTCGGCGTGGGGGGGACCAGGACAGGTTGTTGGTGATCTGGACACCGAAAAGCCTGGAGCTCTCTCGACCATTTCTACTTCATCCCCGTTGATGTAGACAGGGGGATGTTCTCCTTTACACTTCCTGAAGTTGATGACAATCTCCTTCGTTTTGTTGACATTGAGGGAGAGATTATTGTCACCGCACCCAGTTCACCAGATTCTCTGTCTCTTTCCTGTGCTCCGTCTCATCAGTGTTTGAGATCCCACCCACTGCGGTGGCATCCTCGGCAAACTAGAACATGGAGTTGGAGGGGAATTTGGCCGCACAGTCGGAGATGTGTAAGGAGGATAGTGAGGGAGTTGAGGACACAGCCTTGAGGGGCACCGGTGTTGAGGGTAATGGTGTCCCGTGTCGCTCCTTGTGGACTGGAGGTGCAGAGACGATCGCGGTATGTGAGCTAGTGCTGTGGGATTCCGTTACCAAGTCGCATCGGAGGCAGCGCTGTTCGAGCGCAAGTTGAGGCTGGTTTGCGCAGAGCTGAGGGGTATTTGGCCGCACAGTCGGAGGTGTATAAGTAGGATAGGAGGGGGCTGAGGACACAGCCTTGTGGGGCACCGGTGTGAGGATAATAGTGTCCCGTGTCGCTCCTTGTGGACTGCAGGTGTAGAGACGATCGCGGTATATGAGCTCGTGCTGCGAGGAATCCGTTACCAAGTCGCACCGGAGGCCGCGCTGTTCGAACGCAAGTTTCGGCTGGTTTGCGCAGAGATGAACGGTCGTTACATCAGCAACGAGTTCTCCCTCGAGGTGAGACCTCCCACCAAGAATCTCAGCACGAATCCACGTCACACATTCTGGGGAGGGAGCTTCACACTGTATCTAACCCTGTGCTGTACCTGTCCTGGGTGTGTTGATGGGGGACAGTGTAGAGGGAGCTTTACTCTGTATCTAACCCCGTGCTG
>NW_027593730.1:0-27829 GCF_964213995.1 Mustelus asterias | reverse complement strand
GGGTCCACAGGACTCTAAAATCGGCCCCGCAGGTGGAGGAGGTGGTTAAGGAGGCGTATGGTGGCCTTTATCAATCGAGGGATTGAGTTTAGGAGTCCGGGGATAATGATGCAGCTATATAAGACCCTCGTCAGACCCCACTTGGAGTACTGTGCTCAGTTCTGGTTGCCTCATTACAGGAAGGATGTGGAAAAGATTGAAAGGGTGCAGAGGAGATTTACAAGGATGTTGCCTGGATTGAGTGGCATGCCTTATGAGGATAGGCTGAGGGAGCTCGGTCTTTTCTCCTTGGAGAGACGTAGGATGAGAGGAGACCTAATAGAGGTGTATAAGATGTTGAGAGGCATAGATCGGGTGGACTCTCAGAGGCTTTTTCCCAGGGTGGAAATGGCTGCTACGAGAGGACACAGGTTTAAGGTGCTGGGGGGTAGGTACTGGGGAAATGTTAGGGGTAAGTTTTTCACACAGAGGGTGGTGGGCGAGTGGAATCGGCTGCCGTCAGTGGTGGTGGAGGCAAACTCAATAGGGTCTTTTAAGAGATTCCTGGATGAGTACATGGGACTTAATAGGATGGAGGGTTATAGGTAGGTCTAGAAGGTAGGGATGTGTTCGGCACAACTTGTGGGCCGAAGGGCCTGTTTGTGCTGTAGTTTTTCTATGTTTCTATGTTTCTATTCTCCCCCCTTTTCCCCATAACCCCTGATCCCCTTATTAATCAAGAACCGATCTATCTCTGTCTTAAAGACACTCAATGACCCGGCCTCCACAGCCTTCTGCGGCAAAGAGTTCCACAGATTCACCACTCTCTGGCTGAAGAAATTCCTCCTCATCTCTATTTTAAAGGATCGTCTCTTTAGCCTGAGGTTGTTCCCTCTGGTTCTGGTTTTTCCTACAAGTGGAAACATCCTCTCCATGTCCACTCTATCCAGGCCTCGCAGTATCCTGTAAGTTTCAATAAGATTCCCCCCTCATCCTTCTAATCTCCAACGAGTACAGACCCAGAATCCTCAACCCGTTCCTCATCCGACAAGCTCTTCATTCCAGGGATCATTCTTGTGAACCTCCTCTGGACCCTTTCCAAGACCAACACATCCTTCCTTAGATACGGGGCCCAAAACCGCTCACAATACTCCAAATGGGGTCTGACCAGAGCTTTATACAGCCTCAGAAGTCCATCCCTGCTCTTGTATTCTAGCCCTCTCGACATGAATGCTAACATTGCATTTGCCTTCCTAACTGCCGACTGAACCTGCACGTTAACCTTAAGAGAATCTTGAACAAGGACTCCCAAGTCCCTTTGTGTTTCTGGCTTCTAGTTCCATCTGTTGGGTTATCGTGGGTTTTTTTCCTTTGGGCTTTTAGTTTTGTTTTGGGGGAGTGTTTTTTTTTTTGGAAGCAATTTAGCAGCAAGCTCAGATTTAGTCTGTCTCTCTCTCTCACTGTTCCTGTCTCTGTTTGTTCCTGAAACTTTTACCAGTTGGCTGGAGGAAGGGCTTGTTGTCATCCTGCCTTGAAGAAGCTGTGTTTTGGGAAACAGATTTGACTACAACCTCTTCTGAGTTGCTTCACGAGGGATTTTCAGCTCTCAATCCAGGATTCCTGCAACAAGTGGGCATTAACCGAGGCTACATTGTGTTTATTTGGAGAGTTTTGTGGAGTGGATGTTAGCTTTGATTGGAACATATTAGAGATATTTGTGTAAGAGTTATACATTTTCCTGGTTGTTGTGTTCCTTGTTGGGGGTTGTTAAAAGTTCTTGCTAAGTGTCTTGCTTACTGCAGGTCAGTAATATTCTTAATTAAATGTTCTGTTTGATAAAATCTCCCTCAGTTGAATCACACCTGGAGTGAAATTATCATTGAAAGTGGCAACGCAGGTGCATAAGGTAGTCAAGAATACGGCATGCTTGCCTTCATCGGCCGGGGCATTGAGTTTAACAATTGGCAAGTCATGTTGCAGCTTTATCGACCCTTAGTTAGGCCGCACTTGGAATATAGTGTTCAATTCTGGTCGCCACACTACCAGAAGGATGTGGAGGCTTTGGAGAGGGTACAGAAAAGATTTACCAGGATGTTGCCTGGTCTGGAGGGCATTAGCTATGAGGAGAGGTTGGAGAAACTTGGTTTGTTCTCACTGGAGCGACGGAGGTTGAGGGGAGACCTGATAGAAGTCTACAAGATTCTGAGGGACAGAGCGGATAGTCAGAAGCTTTTTCCCCAGGGTGGAAGAGTCAATTACTCGGGGGTCACAGGTTTAAGGTGCGAGGGGCAAGGTTTAAAGGAGGCAGATTTTTTACACAGAGGGTGGTGGGTACTTGGAACCCGTTGCCGGGGGTGGGAGTGGAAGCGGATACGGTAGTGACTTTTAAGGGGCGTCTTGACAAATACATGAATAGGATGGGAGTAGAGGGATATGGTCCCCGGAAGGGTAGGGGGTTTTATTTCAGTCGGGGGCAGCATGGTCGGTGCAGGCTTGGAGGGCCGAAGGGCCTCTTCCTGTGCTGTAATTTTCTTTGTTCTTTGAAACCTCCCAGCCAAATCCAAGCCAAATTCGACATAAACCGTTACAGGACAGGCGAGCTTCATAGAACATTGCAACTGTGGGAGAAGATCCTTAGGGATAGGATCTATACACATAATGAACTGAATGGTCTTGTCGGTGACAGACAGCATGGTTTTGTACGAGGGAGATCATGTATCTTTAATTTAATTGAGTTTTTTGAGGGGGTGACAAACATGGTTGACGAGGGAAGAGTTGTGGATGTTGTCTACATGGACTTTAGTAAAGCGTTTGACAAGGTCTCTCAGAGCAGGCTGGTGCAAAAGACTACAAAGGACAAAGAACAATACAGCACAGGAGCAGGCCCTTCGGCCCTCCAAGCCCGCGCCGCTCCCCGGTCCAAACTAGACCATTCTTTTGTATCCCTCCATTCCCACTCCGTTCATGTGGCTATCTAGATAAGTCTTAAACGTTCCCAGTGTGTCCGCCTCCACCACCTTGCCCGGCAGCGCATTCCAGGCCCCCACCACCCTCTGTGTAAAATACGTCCTTCTGATATCCGTGTTAAACCTCCCCCCCTTCACCTTGAACCTATGGCCCCTCGTGAACGTCACCACCGACCTGGGGAAAAGCTTCCCACCGTTCACCCTATCTATGCCTTTCATAATTTTATACACCTCTGTTAGGTCACCCCTCATCCTCCGTCTGGGGACCTCTGCTGTTTGCGATATATATATAAATGACTTGGAAGAAAATGTAACTGATCTGATTCGCAAGTTTGCGGATGATACTAAGGTTGGCGGAGTTGCGGATAGCGTTGAAGATTGTCAGAGGATACAGCGGGATATAGATAGACTTTTTCCGGCTGGAGGCCTGTGACTAGTGGTGTTCCGCAGGGCTCTGTAGGGACCTGTGCTGTTTGTGATTTATATAAACGATCTGGAAGAAGGTGTAACTGGGGTGATCAGTAAGTTTGCGGACGACACAAAATTGGCTGGACTTGCAGATAGTGAGGAACATTGTCAGAGGCTACAGAAGGATATAGATAGGCTGGAAATTTGGGCAAAGAAATGGCAGATGGAGTTCAATCCCGATAAATGCGAAGTGATGCATTTTGGTAGAACTAACGTAGGGGGGAGCTATACGATAAATGGCAGAACCATAAAGGGTGTAGATACGCAGAGGGACCTGGGTGTGCAAGTCCACAGATCCTTGAAGGTGACGTCACAGGTGGAGAAGGTAGTGAATAAGGCATATGGCATGCTTGCCTTTATAGGACGGGGCATAGAGTATAAAAGTTGGGGTCTGATGTTGCAGATGTATAGAACGTTGGTTCGGCCGCATTTGGAATACTGCGCCCAGTTCTGGTCGCCACACTACCAGAAGGACGTGGAGGCTTTGGAGAGAGTGCAGAGGAGGTTTACCAGGATGTTGCCTGGTATGGGAGGGCTTAGTTATGAGGAGAGATTGGGTAAACTGGGGTTGTTCTCCCTGGAAAGACGGAGGATTGGGGGAGACTTAATAGAGGTGTATAAAATTATGAAAGGCATAGATAGGGTGAACGGTGGGAAGCTTTTTCCCAGGTCGGTGGTGACGTTCATGAGGGGTCATAGGTTCAAGGTGAGGGGGGGGAGGTTTAACACGGATATCAGAAGGACGTATTTTACACAGAGGGTGGTGGGGGCCTGGAATGCGCTGCCGGGCAAGGTGGTGGAGGCGGACACACTGGGAACGTTTAAGACTTATCGAGATCGCCACATGAACGGAGTGGGAATGGAGGGATACAAAAGAATGGTCTAGTTGGGACCAGGGAGCGGGACGGGCTTGGAGGGCCGAAGGGCCTGTTTCTGTGCTGTATTGTTCTTTGTTCTTTGACTGGAAAATTGGGCAGAGAAATGGCCGATGGGCAAATGCTAGGTGATGCATTTTGGTCGATCCAATTCAGGTGGGAGCTATAGAATAAGTGGCAGGGCCATCATGGGCATGGACACACAGAGAGACCTGGGAGGACAGGTCCACACATCCTTAACAGTGGCAGCACAGGTGGAAAAGGTGGTGAAGAAAGCAAACGGTATTCTTGTCTTCATCGAGTATAAAAGTTGACAAATTATGTTACAGTTATTGTATAGGCCACATTTTGAATACTGATTTGATTTATTATAGTCATGTGTATTGGGATACAGTGAAAAGTATTGTTTCTTGCGCGCTATACAGACAAAGCATACCGTTCATAGAGAAGGAAAGGAGAGGGTGCAGAATGTAGTGTTACAGTCATAGCTAGGGTGTAGAGAAAGATCAGCTTAATGCGAGGTAGGTCCATTCAAAAGTCTGACAGCAGCAGGGAAGAAGCTGTTCTTGAGTCGGTCGGTACGTGACCTCAGACTTTTGTATCTTTTCCCCGACGGAAGAAGGTGGAAGAGAGAATGTCCGGGGTGCGTGGGGGGGGGTCCTTGATTATGCCGGCTGCTTTTCCCCCGAGGCAGCGGGAAGTGTAGACGGAGTCAATGGATGGGAGGCTGGTTTGCGCGATGGGACTTGAATATGGCCACCGCACGACCAGAAGGATGTGGAGGCTCTGGGGAGGGAGTTACAGAGAAGGTTTACCAGGATGTTGCCCCTCGTATGGAGGGTATGAGCTCTGAGGAGAGATTGGGTAAACTGGGATCTTTCTCCCTGGAAAGACGGGAGGCTGAGGGGGGGGGCGACCTGATGGAAGATTATAAAATTGTGAGGGGCGAGGATAGGGTGAACAGTTGGAAGCTTTTTCCCTGAGGCAGGAATGACGATTACAAGGGGGCACAAGTTCAAGATAAGGGGGGAAAGGTTCAGTGGAGATGTGCGGGGGAAGTTTTTTACACAGAGGGTGGTGGGGGCCTGGGATGCACTGCCAAGTGAGGTGGGTGAGGAGTTCAGGTTAGAGACATCTAAGACTTACCTGGATATATACATGAACAGATGGGGAATGGAGGGATACAGGGCGGTTGGTTTAGCTAGGACAATATGATGGGCGCAGGCTTGGAGGGCCGAAGGGCTTGTTCCTGTGCCGTACTGTTCTTTGTTCTTTGTGAGGCGATCTTCATAGAATCATAGATCCCTACAGTGCAGAAGGAGGCCATTCGGCCCATCGGGTCTGCACCGACCACAATCCCACCCAGGTCCTAATCCCGTTACCCCACGTGTTTAACCCCACTAATTCCCCTGACACTAAGGGGCAATTTAGCATGGCCAATCCACCTAACCTGCACATCTTTGGACACTAAGGGACAATTTAGCATGGCCAATCCACCTAACCTGCACATCTTTGAACACCAAGGGGCAATTTAGCATGGCCAATCCATCTAACCTGCACATCTTTGGACACTAAGGGACAATTTAGCATGGCCAATCCACCTAACCTGCACATCTTTGGACACTAAGGGACAATTTAGCATGGCCAATCCCCCTTACCCGCACATCTTTGGACACTAAGGGACAATTTAGCATGGCCAATCCCCCTTACCCGCACATCTTTGGACACTAAGGGGCAATTTAGCATGGCCAATCCACCTAACCTGCACATCTTTGGACACTAAGGGACAATTTAGCATGGCCAATCCCCCTTACCCGCACATCTTTGGACACTAAGGGACAATTTAGCATGGCCAATCCACCTAACCTGCACATCTTTGGACACTAAGGGACAATTTAGCATGGCCAATCCACCTAACCTGCACATCTTTGGACACTAAGGGACAATTTAGCATGGCCAATCCACCTAACCTGCACATCTTTGAACACTAAGGGACAATTTAGCACGGCCAATCCACCTAACCTACACATCTTTGAACACCAAGGGGCAATTCAGCATGGCCAATCCACCTAACCTGCACATCTTTGGACACTAAGGGACAATTTAGCATGGCCAATCCACCTAAC
This sequence comes from Mustelus asterias, assembly GCF_964213995.1. Taxonomy (NCBI): domain Eukaryota; kingdom Metazoa; phylum Chordata; class Chondrichthyes; order Carcharhiniformes; family Triakidae; genus Mustelus; species Mustelus asterias. The sequence continues at coordinate 21,415 of NW_027593730.1, read as the reverse complement.
CTGCACATCTTTGGACACTAAGGGACAATTTAGCATGGCCAATCCACCTAACCTGCACATCTTTGGACACTAAGGGACAATTTAGCATGGCCAATCCACCTAACCTGCACATCTTTGGACACTAAGGGACAATTTAGCATGGCCAATCCACCGAACCTGCACATCTTTGAACACTAAGGGACAATTTAGCACGGCCAATCCACCTAACCTACACATCTTTGAACACTAAGGGACAATTTAGCACGGCCAATCCACCTAGCCTACACATCTTTGGACACTAAGGGACAATTTAGCATGGCCAATCCACCTAACCTGCACATCTTTGGACACTAAGGGACAATTTAGCATGGCCAATCCACCTAACCTACACATCTTTGGACACTAAGGGACAATTTAGCATGGCCAATCCACCTAACCTGCACATCTTTGGACACTAAGGGTCAATTTAGCATGACCAATCCACCTAACCTACACATCTTTGGACACTAAGGGGAAATTTAGCATGGTCAATCCACCTAACCTGCACATCTTTGGACACTAAGGGACAATTTAGCATGGCCAATCCACCTAACCTGCACATCTTTGGACACTAAGGGACAATTTAGCATGGCCAATCCAACTAACCTACACATTTTTGGACACTAAGGGACAATTTAGCATGGCCAATCCACCTAACCTACACATCTTTGGACACTAAGGGACAATTTAGCATGGCCAATCCACCTAACCTGCACATCTTTGGACACGAAGGGACAATTTAGCATGGCCAATCCACCTAACCTACACATCTTTGGACGATAAGGGGCAATTTAGCATGGCCAATCCACCTAACCTGCACATCTTTGGACACTAAAGGGCAATTTAGCACGGCCAATCAACCTAACCTACACATCTTTGGACACTAAGGGGCAATTTATCATGGCCAATCCACCTAACCTGCACATCTTTGGACACTAAGGGACAAGTTACCATGGCCAATCCACCTAACCTGCACATCTTATTGAGACATATCCAGTTCTCTTAGGGAGGGGAGGGGGTGAGGGGGGCTGGAGAGGGTGGATGTTGAGAGGATGATTGCGACCCCCCCCAACCTCTCGAGGGGTGGAGTGGGGCGTGGGAGGGAGCTGGAATGGGAGAGGCAAGGGCTACGGTTTCAGAATCAAGGAAAGATAGAGGTGAGGAGGAGTTTCTTCTCTCGGGGTGACGGGGAGGTGGGTACCGTGTTGCGAAATTGAGTTTGTGGTGTTGGAATTTGATAGAGGTTTAAAATGTGAAGTGGATCCAAAGTCTACACTGAAATATTGACGTCAAAAAGCCAAGCAGGAACAAAGAACAAAGAGCAGCACAGGCCCTTCGGCCCTCCAAGCCTGCACCGACCATGCTGCCCCCGACTGAACTAAAACCCCTACCCTTCCGGGGACCATATCCCTCTATTCCCATCCTATTCATGTATTTGTCCAGACGCCCCTTAAAACTCACTCCCGTATCCGCTTCCACTCCCTCCCCCAGCAGCGAGTTCCAGGCACCCACCACCCTCTGTGTAAAAAATCTGCCTCGTACATCTCCTTTAAACCTTGCCCCTCGCACTTTAAACCTGTGCCCCCTAGTAATTGACTCTTCCACCCTGGGGAAAAAGCTTCTGACTATCCACTCTGTCCCTCATAATCTTGTAGACTTCTATCAGGTCTCCCCTCAACCTCCGTCGTTCCAGTGAGAACAAACCAAGTTTCTCCAACCTCTCCTCATAGCTAATGCCCTCCATACCAGGCAACATCCTGGTAAATCTTTTCTGTACCCTCTCTAAAGCCTCCACATCCTTCTGGTAGTGCGGTGACCAGAATTGAACACTATATTCCAAATGAGGCCTAACTAAGGTTCTATAAAGCTGCAACGTGACTTGCCAATTTTTAAACTCAATGTCCCGGCCGATGAAGGCAAGCATGCCGTATGCCGCCTTGACTACCTTCTCCACCTGCGTTGCCACTTTCAGTGACCTGTGTACCTGTACGCCCAGATCCCTCTGCCTATCAATACTCTTAAGGGTTCCACCATTTACTGTATAATTCCTACATGTATTGGAACTTCCAAAATACATTACCTCACACTTGTCCGGATTAAACTCCATCTGCCATCTCTCCGCCCAAGTCTCCAACCGGTCTATATCCTGCCGTATCTTCTGATGGTCCTCATCGCTATCCGCAAATCCACAAATTTTTGTGTCTTCTGCGAACTTACTAATCAAACCAGCCACATTTTCCTCCAAATCATTGATATATATTACAAACAGCAAAGGTCCCAGCACTGATCCCTGAGGAACACCACTTGTCACAGCCCTCCATTCAGAAACACACCCTTCCACTGCTACCCTCTGTCTTCTTTGACCGAGCCAGTTTTGTATCCACCTTGCCAGCTCACCTTTGATCCCATGCGACTTCACCTTCTGCACCAGTCTGCCATGAGGGACCTTGTCAAAGACCTTACTGAAGTCCATGTAGACAACATCCACTGCCCTACCCTCATCAATCATCTTCGTCACTTCCTCTTGACGAGATAGAAACATAGAAATACTACAGCACAAACAGGCCCTTCAGCCCCACAAGTTGTGCCGAACATATCCCTACCTTCTAGGCCTACTTATAACCCTCCATCCTATTAAGTCCCATGTACTCATCCAGGAGTCTCTTAAAAGACCCTATTGAGTTCGCCTCCACCACCACTGACGGCAGCCGATTCCACTCGCCCACCACCCTCTGTGTGAAAAACTTACCCTTAACATCTCCCCTGTACCTACCCCCCAGCACCTTAAACCGGTGTCCTCTCGTAGCAGCCATTTCCACCCTGGGAAAAAGCCTCTGAGAATCCACCCGATCTATGCCTCTCAACATCTTATATACCTCTATTAGGTCTCCTCTCATCCTACGTCTCTCCAAGGAGAAAAGACCGAGCTCCCTCAGCCTATCCTCATAAGGCATGCCACTCAATCCAGGCAACATCCTTGTAAATCTCCTCTGCACCCTTTCAATCTTTTCCACATCCTTCCTGTAATGAGGCGACCAGAACTGAGCACAGTCCTCCAAGTGGGGTCTGACGAGGGTCTGACGAGGGTCTGATGAGGATCTGACGAGGGTCTGACGAGGGTCTGACGAGGGTCTGACGAGGGTCTGACAAGATAACCTGTGCTTGAATTTAACCCAATCAATTTTAAGCAGGGACTCGGCTACCAAGAATCTATAAGATTTGAATGCGATGGTGTTGACAACAGCGGACCAATTCTATTGTAGGAAAGTTGATAGGTCATCACAGATGTAAACGAGTGTGCAAGGGGAAATGCAGTGGATAGCAACGGCCACCTCTCAAGCCTCGAGATGGGAAGAGAGCCAATGCCAGTTGCCAAGAGCTCTCAGACCTCCACTCTGCCATCTTTAGATACTCAGCTGATGAAGGAGCAGCACTCCGAAAGCTCGTGCTACCAAATAAACCTGTTGGGCTTTAACCTGGTGTTGTGAGACTGCTTACTGTGTTTACCCCAGTCCAACGCCGGCATCTCCACATCATGAGCAAATGGCTCTTAATATTGCTAAAGAGGTTCTGGGGACAACCTCGGAGTCGCAACAGCCAATTATCTCCCTCTTCCCCATGCCCCACTCTGGGTGGAGCGAAATGTCTTTGAATGTATTGGAGGCTGAGTTGGAGAGATTTTGGATGGACTGGGGTGGTGTTGAGGGGTTGTTGAGGGTTATGGGGGGAGGGTGGGGAGAGAGACAGGAAAGTGGACTCGATGTCAAATCGAACGGGATATCGTAGAATGGGCTAGCAGAGTCCGTGGGGGCCGATTGGCCTGCTCCAGCGTCTAATTCCTGTCTCCCTGTGTGTGTGTGCAGACGTACGCGAGTGGAGCTGAGATTTCAGGGCACCGGCGGAACAGGTTGGGGGCATCTTTGTCAAATTTGAGCCAGGACACTCAGAGGGTGGGGCCAAGAGTCTGGAACTTTCTCTCTCTCTCTCCGACCCCCCACTTGTCACGTGTATTGGGATGCAGTGAAAAGGATTATTTCTTGCGCGCTGTGCAGACAAAACATACAGTTCATAGAGTACAGAGGGGAAAAGGATTTGATTTATTATTGTCACGTGTATTGGGATACAGTGAAAAGTATTGTTTCTTGCGCGCTATACAGGCAAAGCATACCGTTCATAGAGAACAGAGGGGAGAAGGAAAAGGATTTGATTTGATTTATTGTCACGTGTATTGGGATACAGTGAGAAGTATTGTTCCCTGCGCGCTATACAGACAAAGCATACCGTTCATAGAGAAGGAAAGGAGAGGGTGCAGAATGTAGTGTCACAGTCACAGCTCGGGTGGACGGCACGGTAGCACAGTGGTTAGCACTGCTGCTTCACAGCTCCAGGGACCTGGGTTCGATTCCCGGCTCGGGCCACTGTCTGTGCGGAGTTTGCACATTCTCCTCGTGTCTGCGTGCGTTTCCTCCGGGTGCTCCGGTTTCCTCCCACAGTCCAAAGATGTGCGGGTTAGGTTGATTGGCTATGCTAAAGTTGCCCCTTAGTGTCTTGAGATGCGTAGGTTAGAGGGATTAGCGGGTAAATATGTAGGGATATGGGGGTAGGGCCTGGGTGGGATTGTGGTCGGTGCAGACTCGATGGGCCGAATGGCCTCTTTCTGCTCTGTAGGGTTTCTATGATTCAAAGGCAATGCTTACCTCTACCTCAATATAAGGTAGGTCCATTCAAAAGTCTGACAGCAGCAGGGAAGAAGCTGTTCTTGAGTCGGTCGGTTCGTGACCTCAGACTTTTGTATCTTTTTCCCGACGGAAGAAGGTGGAAGAGAGAATGTCCGGGGTGCGTGGGGGGGGTCCTTGATTCTGCCGGCTGCTTTTCCCCGAGGCAGCGGGAAGTGTAGACGGAGTCAATGGAGGGGAGGCTGGTTTGCGTGATGGATTGGGCTACATTCATGATCCTTTGTAGTTCCTTGCGGTCTTGGGCAGAGCAGGAGCCCCAGACCGAGCTGTGATACACCCGGAAAGGATGCTTTCTATGGGGCATCTGTAAAAGTTGGTGAGAGTCGGAGCGGACATGCTGAATTTCCTTAGTCTCCTGAGAAAGTAGAGGCGTTGGTGGGGCTTTCTTAACCATAGTGTCGGCGTGGGGGGGACCAGGACAGGTTGTTGGTGATCTGGACACCTAAAAACTTGAGGCTCTCTCAACCCTTTCTACTTTGTCCCCGTTGATGTCGACAGGAGCATGTTCTCCACTACGCTTCCTGAAGTCGATGACAATCTCCTTCGTTTTGTTGACATTGAGGGAGAGATTATTGTTGCCGCACTAGTTCACCAGATTCTCTATCTCATTCCTGTACTGTGTCTCGTCATTGTTTGAGATCCGACCCACTACGGTGGTGTCATCAGCAAACTTGAAAATCGAATTGGAGGGGAATTTGGCCGCACAGTCAGAGGTGTATAAGGAGTATAGTAGGGGGCTGAGAACACAGCCTTGTGGGGCACTGGTGTTGAGGATGATCGTGGAGGAGGTGTTGTTACTATCCTTACTGATTGTGGTCTGTGGGGGATGCGGATATTCATGGGTTGGGGGAAAATTGAGTTTGTGACCTAGTTGACGCGGGTTGGCGGAACAGGCCCGAGTGTGTGTGTGGGTTGGCCTGCTCCGGTGACTGTTCAACCATGATGCATCTGGATTTCAAAATGGCCGCCACCGGGTCTGAAGGCCACAGAGGGCGGGGAATTGAGTCGAGCCAACAATCTCCTCCTTCTCACCCTCTGAAGTGTTTGCTTTCACTTCCTCCCCGTCCCGCTGACCCCTTCTCCGCCTCCCCTCCCCCACCCTCTCCAGGTGAAAGAACTCCGTGAAGGGATTAACAAACTCCAAGACTTGGTCAAAAACATGGAATCTTCCCAGCTCCGGATACTCAGCTCCCCGATTCCAGAGGACGGTAAGTCAGTGGGAATGATCCAGGGTGGGGTTATCAGAGAGTCAGAGAGGTTTACAGCATGGAAACAGGCACTTCGGCCCAACTTGTCCATGCCACCCTTTTTTTTAACCCCCAAGCTAGTCCCAATTGCCCGCATTTGGCCCATATCCCTCTCTACCCATCGTACCCATGTAACTATCTAAACGCTTTTTAAAAGACAAAATTGTACCCGCCTCTACTACTGCCTCTGGCAGCTCGTTCCAGACACTCACCACCCTCTGTGTGAAAAAATTGCCCCTCTGGACCCTTTTGTATCTCTCCCCTCTCACCTTAAACCTATGCCCTCTAGTTTTAGACTCCCCTACCTTTGGGAAAAGATATTGACTATCTAACTGATCTGTGCCCCTCATTATTTTATAGACCTCTATAAGATCACCCCTCAGCCTCCTACGCTCCAGAGAAAAAAGTCCCAGTCTATCCAGCCTCTCCTTATAACTCAAACCATCAAGTCCCGGTAGCATCCTAGTAAATCTTTTCTGCACTCTTTCTAGTTTAATAATATCCTTTCTATAATGGGGTGACCAGAACTGTACACAGTATTCCAAGTGTGGCCTTACCAATGTCTTGTACAACTTCAACAAGACGTCCCAACTCCTGTATTCAATGTTCTGACCGATGAAACCAAGCATGCCGAATGCCTTCTTCACCACTCTGTCCACCGGTGACTCCACTTTCAAGGAGCTATGAACCTGTACCCCGAGATCTCTTTGTTCTGTAACTCTCCCCAACGCCCGACCATTAACTGAGTAAGTCCTGCCCTGGTTCAATCTACCAAAATGCATCACCTCGCATTTATCCAGAGCCTGCCCACCTCACCCAATTCCCTGGATGAAGGCGTTTCACCTGGTTTTCCCATTGGGATTTATTGCTGACTATCTCATATTGATAGCTCTCCCCCTCATTCTGGGAGACCGGAACTGTGCACGGTGCTCCCAGTGTGGGTCTAACCGAGGGATACGGAGACTGGAACTGTGCACGGTGCACCCAGTGGGTCTAACCGAGGGATATGGAGACTGGAACTGTGCACGGTGCTCCCAGTGTGGGTCTAACCGAGGGAAATGGAGACTGGAACTGTGCACGGTGCTCCCAGTGTGGGTCTAACCGAGGGATACGGAGACCGGAACTGTGCACGGTGCTCCCAGTGTGGGACTCACCGAGGGATACGGAGACTGGAACTGTGCGCGATGCTCCGAATGTGATTTAATCGAGGGATATGGCGACCAGTACTGAGAGAGAGACGGGACTGAGAAACACCAGTCAGTGTACAGATATCTCCCTGAGAGAGAGGGGACTGAGAGACACCAGTCAGTGTACAGATATCTCCCTGAGAGAGAGAGAGGGGACTGAGAGACACCAGTCAGTGTACAGATATCTCCCTGAGAGAGAGAGAGAGAGAGGGGACTGAGAGACACCAGTCAGTGCACAGATATCTCCCTGAGAGAGAGAGAGGGGACTGAGAGACACCAGTCAGTGTACAGGTATCTCCCTGAGAGAGAGAGAGAGGACTGAGAGACACCAGTCAGTGTACAGATATCTCCCTGAGAGAGAGAGAGAGGGGACTGAGAGACACCAGTCAGTGTACAGATATCTCCCTGAGAGAGAGAGAGAGAGAGGACTGAGAGACACCAGTCAGTGTACAGATATCTCCCTGAGAGAGAGAGAGGGGACTGAGAGGCACCAGTCAGTGTACAGATATCACCCTGAGAGAGAGAGAGGGGACTGAGAGACACCAGTCAGTGTACAGATACCTCCCTGAGAGAGAGAGAGAGGGGACTGAGAGACACCAGTCAGTGTACAGATATCTCCCTGAGAGAGAGAGAGGACTGAGAGACACCAGTCAGTGTACAGATATCTCCCTGAGAGAGAGAGAGGGGACTGAGAGACACCAGTCAGGGTACAGATATCACCCTGAGAGAGAGAGAGAGAGGACTGAGAGACACCAGTCAGTGTACAGATATCTCCCTGAGAGAGAGAGAGAGGGGACTGAGAGACACCAGTCAGTGTACAGATATCTCCCTGAGAGAGAGAGAGGACTGAGAGACACCAGTCAGTGTACAGATATCTCCCTGAGAGAGAGAGAGGGGACTGAGAGACACCAGTCAGGGTACAGATATCACCCTGAGAGAGAGAGAGAGAGGACTGAGAGACACCAGTCAGTGTACAGATATCTCCCTGAGAGAGAGAGAGAGGGGACTGAGAGACACCAGTCAGTGTACAGATATCTCCTTGAGAGAGAGAGAGGGGACTGAGAGACACCAGTCAGTGTACAGATATCTCCCTCAGAGAGAGAGAGAGGGGACTGAGAGACACCAGTCAGTGTACAGATATCTCCCTCAGAGAGAGAGAGGGGACTGAGAGACACCAGTCAGTGTACAGATATCTCCCTGAGAGAGAGAGAGAGGGGGGGACTGAGAGACACCAGTCAGTGGACAGATATCCCCCTGAGAGAGAGAGAGAGAGGGGACTGAGAGACACCAGTCAGTGTACAGATATCTCCCTGAGAGAGAGAGAGAGGAGACTGAGAGACACCAGTCAGTGTACAGATATCTCCCTGAGAGAGAGGGGACTGAGAGACACCAGTCAGTGTACAGATATCACCCTGAGAGAGAGAGAGAGGACTGAGAGACACCAGTCAGTGTACAGATATCTCCCTGAGAGAGAGAGAGAGGGGACTGAGAGACACCAGTCAGTGTACAGATATCTCCCTGAGAGAGAGTGAGGGGACTGAGAGACACCAGTCAGTGTACAGATATCTCCCTGAGAGAGAGAGAGAGGGGACTGAGAGACACCAGTCAGTGTACAGATATCTCCCTGAGAGAGAGTGAGGGGACTGAGAGACACCAGTCAGTGTACAGATATCTCCCTGAGAGAGAGTGAGGGGACTGAGAGACACCAGTCAGTGTACAGATATCTCCCTGAGAGAGAGAGAGGGGACTGAGAGACACCAGTCAGTGTACAGATATCTCCCTGAGAGAGAGTGAGGGGACTGAGAGACACCAGTCAGTGTACAGATATCTCCCTGAGAGAGAGAGAGAGGGGACTGAGAGACACCAGTCGGTGTACAGATATCTCCCCGAGAGAGAGAGAGAGGGGACTGAGAGACACCAGTCAGTGTACAGATATCTCCCTGAGAGAGAGAGAGAGGGGACTGAGAGACACCAGTCAGTGTACAGATATCTCCCTGAGAGAGAGAGAGGGGACTGAGAGACACCAGTCAGTGTACAGATATCTCCCTGAGAGAGAGTGAGGGGACTGAGAGACACCAGTCAGTGTACAGATATCTCCCTGAGAGAGAGTGGACTGAGAGACACCAGTCAGTGTACAGATATCTCCCTGAGAGAGAGAGAGGGGACTGAGAGACACCAGTCAGTGTACTGATATCTCCCTGAGAGAGAGAGGGGACTGAGAGACACCAGTCAGTGTACTGATATCTCCCTGAGAGAGAGAGGGGACTGAGAGACACCAGTCAGTGTACTGATATCTCCCTGAGAGAGAGAGGGGACTGAGAGACACCAGTCAGTGTACAGATATCTCCCTGAGAGAGAGAGGACTGAGAGACACCAGTCAGTGTACAGATATCTCCCTGAGAGAGAGAGAGGGGACTGAGAGACACCAGTCAGTGTACTGATATCTCCCTGAGTGAGCGAGAGGACTGAGAGACACCAGTCAGTGTACAGATATCTCCCTGAGAGAGAGAGAGGGGACTGAGAGACACCAGTCAGTGTACAGATATCTCCCTGAGAGAGAGAGGGGGGACTGAGAGATACCAGTCAGTGTACAGATATCTCCCTGAGAGAGAGAGAGGGGACTGAGAGACACCAGTCAGTGTACAGATATCTCCCTGAGAGAGAGGGGACTGAGAGACACCAGTCAGTGTACAGATATCTCCCTGAGAGAGAGAGAGGGGATTGAGAGACACCAGTCAGTGTACAGATATCTCCCTGAGAGAGAGAGAGAGGGAGGCAGAGGTTCATTAGGCCAGAGATATCCGGGAGGTGGCGTGTGTGAGATGTTTGTCACGATGTGATTGTGGGTTGCGAGGGGGAGATTAATTATAGTTCTGTCAATGTCGATTCCACTTGTTCATTCTCTCACGCGTCACACTGCGGGGAGATTTAATCTGTGTTCCATTCTGCCCTCTGCTCCCTGGAGACCACCAATCGGTCCCAACAGCATGACGGAGCAGCCGGAGTGCTGAATGAAAAATAAACTCTCCCCATTACTCACACTGCTTACTATTTACAGCTGGGAATCTCGCCCCCCTCCCCCTCTCTCTCAGGGTGATATCTGTGCACTGACTGGTGTCTCTCAGTCCCCTCTCTCTCTCAGGGAGATATCTGTACACTGACTGGTGTCTCTCAGTCCTCTCTCGCTCTCTCTCAGGGAGATATCTGTACACTGACTGGTGTCCCTCAGTCCCCTCTCTCTCTCTCAGGGAGATATCTGTACACTGACTGGTGTCTCTCAGTCACCTCTCTCTCTCTCAGGGAGATATCTGTACACTGACTGGTGTCTCTCAGTCCCCTCTCTCTCTCTCAGGGAGATATCTGTACACTGACTGGTGTCCCTCAGTCCCCTCTCTCTCTCTCAGGGAGATATCTGTACACTGACTGGTGTCTCTCAGTCCCCTCTCTCTCTCTCTCAGGGAGATATCTGTACACTGACTGGTGTCTCTCAGTCCCCTCTCTCTCTCTCTCAGGGAGATATCTGTACACTGACTGGTGTCTCTCAGTCCCCCCTCTCTCAGGGAGATATCTGTACACTGACTGGTGTCTCTCAGTCCCCCCTCTCTCTCTCTCATGGCGAAACATAGAAACTAGAAGCAGGAGGAGGCCATTCGGCCCTTCCAGTCTGCTCCCCCGTTCATTCCCATCATGTCCGATCATCCAACTCAATATCCTGATCCCCCCCCTTCCCCCCCATATCCCTCCATCCCTTCAGCCCCAAGAGCGAAATCTCATTCCTTCCTGAAACCACACAACGTTTTGTCCTCAACTACTTTCTGTGGGAGTGAATTCCACACATTCGCCACCCTCTGGGTGAAGACATTTCTCCCACCTCAGTCCCTAAAAGGTTCCCCCCTTATCCTCAAACTGTGACCCCCCCTGGTTCTGGACTCCCCCCACCATCGGGAACATTCTGTCTGAATCGACCCTGTCGAACCCTGTTAGAATTTTATAAGTTTCTATCAGATCCCCTCTCACTCTTCCAAACTCCAGTGAATATAATCCTCACCCACTCAGTCTCTCCTCATGTGACAGACCTCCCATCCCAGGAATCAGCCTGGGAAACCCTCGCTGCGCTCCCTCTATAGCAAGGACATCCTTCCTCAGATAAGGAGACCAGAACTGCCCACAATACTCCAGGTGTGGCCTCACCAACGCCCTGTACAATTGCAGCAGAACCTCCCTGTCCCTAAACTCCAATCCTCTCGCTCTGAAGGCCTACACACCATTTCCTTCTTCACTGCCTGCTCTACCTGTCCGGGTTTGGGGGGGTTGGCGAGGGGCGAACGATTGTCCTGTTTGATACCTGTGACCTCTGAACTCTTTCCCCCCTCCCGCTCCCCCACTGCGGATCGATAGAACAGAAGAACCAATTGCAATCCCTCAGAGATGAGATCAAGAAGGTGGCTTCCACTGTTCGTAACCAGCTCCGGGGTGAGTCAAAGTGGGGACGCGGGGAGGGTGGGGGAGACGCGGGGAGTCTGGGGGGGTGCGGGGAGGGTGGGGGTGACGCGGGGAGTCTGGGGGGGACGCGGGGAGGGTGGGGGACGCGGGGAGGGTGGGGGGGACGTGGGGAGGCTGGGGGAGGCTGGGGGACGCGGGGAGGCTGGGGGGGACGCGGGGAGGATGGGGGACGCGGGGAGGATGGGGGACGCGGGGAGGCTGGGGGGGACGCGGGGAGGCTGGGGGGGACGCGGGGAGGATGGGGGACGCGGGGAGGCTGGGGGGGACGCGGGGAGGCTGGGGGGGACGCGGGGAGGATGGGGGACGCGGGGAGGATGGGGGATGCGGGGAGGCTGGGGGGGACGCGGGGAGGCTGGGGGGGACGCGGGGAGGCTGGGGGGGACGCGGGGAGGCTGGGGGACGCGGGGAGGCTGGGGGACGCGGGGAGGATGGGGGACGCGGGGAGGCTGGGGGGGACGCGGGGAGGCTGGGGGGGACGCGGGGAGGATGGGGGACGCGGGGAGGCTGGGGGGGACGCGGGGAGGCTGGGGGGGACGCGGGGAGGATGGGGGACGCGGGGAGGATGGGGGATGCGGGGAGGCTGGGGGGGACGCGGGGAGGCTGGGGGGGACGCGGGGAGGCTGGGGGGGACGCGGGGAGGCTGGGGGGGACGCGGGGAGGCTGGGGGACGCGGGGAGGCTGGGGGACGCGGGGAGGGTGGGCGACGCGGGGAGGCTGGGGGGGACGCGGGGAGGCTGGGGGGGACGCGGGGAGGCTGGGGGGACGCGGGGAGGCTGGGGGGGACGCGGGGAGGCTGGGGGGGACGCGGGGAGGGTGGGCGACGCGGGGAGGCTGGGGGGGACGCGGGGAGGCTGGGGGGGACGCGGGGAGGCTGGGGGGGACGCGGGGAGGCTGGGGGACGCGGGGAGGGTGGGCGACGCGGGGAGGGTGGGCGACGCAGGGAGGCTGGGGAACGCGGGGAGGGTGGGCGACGCGGGGAGGGTGGGGAACGCGGGGAGGGTGGGCGACGCGGGGAGGGTGGGGAACGCGGGGAGGGTGGGGAACGTGGGGAGGGTGGGGAACACGGGGAGGGTGGGGAACGTGGGGAGGGTGGGGAACACCGGGACATTGGGCGTGGGAAATGCTGGGACACTGGGTGTGGGGAATGCTGGGACACTGGGGGATGCTGGGACACTGGGACACTGGGGAATGGTGGGACACTGGGCGTGGGGAATGTTGGGACACTGGGCGTGGGGAATGCTGGGACACTGGGCGTGGGGAATGCTGGGACACTGGGCGTGGGGAATGGTGGGACACTGGGTGTGGAGGACACTGGGACACTGGGGGTCGCTGGGACACTGGGCGTGGGGAATGGTGGGACACTGGGCGTGGGGAATGCTGGGACACTGGGCGTGGGGAATGCTGGGACACTGGGCGTGGGGAATGGTGGGACACTGGGGGTCGCTGGGACACTGGGGGTCGCTGGGACACTGGGGAATGCTGGGACACTGGGCGTGGGGAATGCTGGGACACTGGGCGTGGGGAATGGTGGGACGCTGGGCGTGGGGAATGGTGGGACGCTGGGCGTGGGGAATGGTGGGACGCTGGGCGTGGGGAATGCTGGGACACTGGGCGTGGGGAATGCTGGGACACTGGGCGTGGGGAATGCTGGGACACTGGGCGTGGGGAATGCTGGGACACTGGGCGTGGGGAATGCTGGGACACTGGGTGTTGATTCGCTCCCACTCTGACCCTCCCTCTCTCTGACCCTCTCTCTGACCCTCCCTCTCCCTCTCTCTGACCCTCCCTCTCTCTGACCCTCCCCCTGACCCTCCCTCTCTCTGACCCGCCCTCTCTCTGACCCTCTCTCTGACCCGCCCTCTCTCTGACCCTCCCTCTCCCTGACCCTCCCTCTCTGACCCTCTCCCTGACTCTCTCTCTGACCCTCCCTCTCTGACCCTCCCTCTCTGACCCTCCCTCTGACCCTCCCTCTCCCTGACCCTCTCTCTGACCCTCTCTCTGACCCTCTCTCTGACCCTCTCTCTGACCCTCCCTCTCTGACCCTCTCTCTGACCCTCTCTCTGACCCTCTCTCTGACCCACCCTCTCCCTGACCCGCCCTCTCCCTGACCCGCCCTCTCCCTGACCCGCCCTCTCCCTGACCCTCCCTCTCTCTGACCCTCTCTCTGACCCACCCTCTCCCTGACCCGCCCTCTCCCTGACCCTCCCTCTCCCTGACCCTCTCTCTGGCCCTCTCTCTGACCCTCTCTCTGACCCTCTCTCTGACCCTCCCTCTCTCTGACCCTCTCTCTGACCCTCCCTCTCTCTGACCCTCTCTCTGACCCTCCCTCTCTCTGACCCTCCCTCTGACCCGCCCTCTCCCTCCCTGACCCTCCCTCTCCCTCTCCCTCTCTCTGACACTCCCTCTCCCTCTCTCTGACCCTCTCTGACCCTCTCTCTGACCCTCCCTCTCTCTGACCCTCCCTCTCTCTGACCCTCCCTCTCCCTGACCCTCCCTCTCTCTGACCCCCTCTCTGACCCTCCCTCTCTCTGACCCTCCCTCTCTCTGACCCTCTCTCTGACCCTCCCTCTCTCTGACCCTCCCTCTCTCTGACCCTCTCTCTGACCCTCCCTCTCTCTGACCCCCCCTCTCTCTGACCCCCCCTCTCTCTGACCCCCCCTCTCTCTGACCCCCCCTCTCTCTGACCCTCCCTCTCTCTGACCCTCCCTCTCTCTGACCCTCCCTCTCCCTGACCCTCCCTCTCTCTGACCCTCCCTTTCCCTCCCTCTCTCTGACCCTCCCTCTCTCTGACCCTCCCTCTCTCTGACCCTCCCTCTCTCTGACCCTCTCCCTGACCCTCCCTCTCTCTGACCCTCCCTCTCTCTGACCCTCCCTCTCTCTGACCCTCCCTCTCTCTGACCCCCTCTCTGACCCTCCCTCTCTCTGACCCCCTCTCTGACCCTCCCTCTCTCTGACCCTCTCTCTGACCCTCCCTCTCTCTGACCCTCTCTCTGACCCTACCTCTCTCTGACCCCCTCTCTGACCCTCCCTCTCTCTGACCCTCCCTCTCTCTGACCCTCTCTCTGACCCTCCCTCTCTCTGACCCTCTCTCTGACCCGCCCTCTCTCTGACCCTCTCTCTGACCCTCCCTCTCTCTGACCCTCCCTCTCTCTGACCCTCCCTCTCTCTGACCCTCCCTCTCTCTGACCCTCCCTCTCTCTGACCCTCCCTCTGACCCTCTCTCTGACCCGCCCTCTCTCTGACCCTCCCTCTCTCTGACCCTCCCTCTCTCTTACCCTCCCTCTCTCTGACCCTCTCTCTGACCCTCCCTCTCTCTGACCCTCCCTCTCTCTGACCCGCCCTCTCTCTGACCCTCCCTCTCTCTGACCCTCCCTCTCCCTGACCCTCCCTCTCTCTGACCCTCCCTCTCTCTGACCCTCTCCCTGACCCTCCCTCTCTCTGACCCTCCCTCTCTCTGACCCTCCCTCTCTCTGACCCTCCCTCTCTCTGACCCTCCCTCTCTCTCCGTTGTCTCCCACAGGGATTGAACCCAGTAAGAGCGACGAGGAACAACTCTCCCTCGACGCCCGGATGCGGAGAACACAGGTACCCGGGACTCGATACTGCCCAGGGGGGCATGCGGGGGAGGGGGATCGCACCCCGTCTGGGCTGCCCCGGGGAGCGGAGGGGGGGAGTAGGCTCTGGAGTCACATGTAGGCCAGACCGGGGTAAGGACGGCAGATTTCCTTCCCTAAAGGGAACCAGATGGGTTTTTCCCACAATGGGTCATCAGTAGATTCTTAATCCCAGATTTTTTAAATTGAATTCAAATTCCACCGTCTGCGGGATTCGAACCCGAGGTCCCCCAGAACATTCGCTGAGTTTCTGAATTAATATTCTAGCGATAATACCACTGGGACATCACCTCCCCGAGGCAAGAGATTGGCACCGGTTAGGCCAGAGGTGAATTTCAAACATACCCCCTCGTCCGAAACATGATCCATTTCTCCCAGCACAGCGTCACCAAACCAGGCAGCATCGACACAAAAAGGAAGCAGGATTCGTCAAGAGTAGAAACAGAGTTTGATTTGATTCATTATTGTCGCGTGTATCGGGATACAGTGAAAAGTATTGTTTCTTGCGCGCTGTACAGACAAAGCATACCGTTCATAGAGAAGGGAAGGAGAGGGTGCAGAATGTTACAGTCACAGCTCGGGGTGTAGAGAAAGATCAACTTAATACAAGGTCGGTCCATTCAAAAGTCTGACGGCAGCAGGGAAGAAGCTGTTCTTGAGTCGGTCGGTCCGTGACCTCAGACTTTTGTATCTTTTCCCCGACGGAAGAAGGTGGAAGAGAGAATGTCCGGGGGGTGCGTTGGGGGGGTCCTTGATTATGCCGGCTGCTTTTCCCCGAGGCAGCGGGAAGTGTAGACGGAGTCAATGGATGGGAGGTTGGTTTGCGTGATGGGACTGGGCTACATTCACGACCCTTTGTAGTTCCTTGTGGTCTTGGGCAGAGCAGGAGCCTCAGACCGAGCTGTGATACATCTCTCTCTCTTCGGACAGCACTGTCTCACTCTCTCTCTCTCTCTCTCTCCGGACAGCACTGTCTCACTCTCTCTCTCTCTCTCTCTCTCTCCAGACAGCCCTGTCTCACTCTCTCTCTCTCTCTCTCTCTCTCCGGACAGCTCTGTCTCGCTCTCTCTCTCTCTCTCTCCGGACAGCTCTGTCTCACTCTCTCTCTCTCTCTCTCCGGACAGCTCTGTCTCACTCTCTCTCTCTCTCTCTCTCTCCAGACAGCCCTGTCTCACTCTCTCTCTCTCTCTCTCTCTCTCCGGACAGCTCTGTCTCGCTCTCTCTCTCTCTCTCTCTCTCCGGACAGCTCTGTCTCACTCTCTCTCTCTCTCTCCCCGGACAGCTCTGTCTCACTCTCTCTCTCTCTCTCTCCGGACAGCTCTGTCTCACTCTCTCCCTCTCTCTCTCTCTCCGCGGACAGCTCTGTCTCACTCTCTCCCTCTCTCTCTCTCCCCGGACAGCTCTGTCTCACTCTCTCCCTCTCTCTCTCTCTCTCCGCGGACAGCCCTGGCTCACTCTCTCCCTCTCTCTCTCTCCCCGGACAGCACAGTGTTCTATCCCGAGAGTTTGTGGAAGTTATGAACGAGTGCCACTTGCTGCAGTCGAAATATCGAGAAAAGAACGTGGAGAGAATTCAGCGACAGATGAAGATCGGTGAGTCCGAGTTACTGACTGTATCTGTACTGATGTTAATCCAGCTCCCTCACACTGTCACTCAGTAACCCCTCTCCCCCCAGCACCCTGTGTTACTGACTGTATCTGTACTGATGTTAATCCAGCTCCCTCACACGGTCACTCAGTAACCCCTCTCCCCCCAGCACCCTGTGTTACTGACTGTGTCTGTACTGATGTTAATCCAGCTTCCTCACACTGTCACTCAGTAACCCCTCTCTCCCCCAGCACCCTGTGTTACTGTCTGTATCTGTACTGATGTTCATCCAGCTCCCTCACACTGTCACTCAGTAGCCCCTCTCCCCCAGCACCCTGTGTTACTGACTGTATCTGTACTGATGTTAATCCAGCTCCCTCACACTGTCACTCAGTAACCCCTCTCCCCCAGCACCCTGTGTTACTGACTGTATCTGTACTGATGTTAATCCAGCTCCCTCACACTGTCACTCAGTAACCCCTCTCCCCCAGCACCCTGTGTTACTGACTGTATCTCGACTGATGTTAATCCAGCTCCCTCACACTGTCACTCAGTAACCCCTCTCCCCCCAGCACCCTGTGTTACTGACTGTATCTGTACTGATGTTAATCCAGCTCCCTCACACTGTCACTCAGTAACCCCTCTCCCCCAGCACCCTGTGTTACTGACTGTATCTGTACTGATGTTAATCCAGCTCCCTCACACTGTCACTCAGTAACCCCTCTCCCCCCAGCACCCTGTGTTACTGACTGTATCTGTACTGATGTTAATCCAGCTCCCTCACACTGTCACTCAGTAACCCCTCTCCCCCAGCACCCTGTGTTACTGACTGTATCTGTACTGATGTTAATCCAGCTCCCTCACACTGTCACTCAGTAACCCCTCTCCCCCAGCGCCCTGTGTTACTGACTGTATCTGTACTGATGTTAATCCAGCTCCCTCACACTGTCACTCAGTAACCCCTCTCCCCCCAGCACCCTGTGTTACTGACTGTATCTGTACTGATGTTAATCCAGCTCCCTCACACTGTCACTCAGTAACCCCTCTCCCCCCAGCACCCTGTGTTACTGACTGTATCTGTACTGATGTTAATCCAGCTCCCTCACACTGTCACTCAGTAACCCCTCTCCCCCAGCACCCTGTGTTACTGACTGTATCTGTACTGATGTTAATCCAGCTCCCTCACTCTGTCACTCAGTAACCCCTCTCCCCAGCACCCTGTGTTACTGACTGTATCTGTACTGATGTTAATCCAGCTCCCTCACACTGTCACTCAGTAACCCCTCTCCCCCAGCACCCTGTGTTACTGACTGTATCTGTACTGATGTTAATCCAGCTCCCTCACACTGTCACTCAGTAACCCCTCTCCCCCAGCACCCTGTGTTACTGACTGTATCTGTACTGATGTTAATCCAGCTCCCTCACACTGTCACTCAGTAACCCCTCTCCCCCAGCACCCTGTGTTACTGACTGTATCTGTACTGATGTTAATCCAGCTCCCTCACACTGTCACTCAGTAACCCCTCTCCCCCAGCACCCTGTGTTACTGACTGTATCTGTACTGATGTTAATCCAGCTCCCTCACACTGTCACTCAGTAACCCCTCTCCCCCAGCACCCTGTGTTACTGACTGTATCTGTACTGATGTTAATCCAGCTCCCTCACACTGTCACTCAGTAACCCCTCTCCCCCAGCATCCTGTGTTACTGACTGTATCTGTACTGATGTTAATCCAGCTCCCTCACACTGTCACTCAGTAACCCCTCTCCCCCAGCACCCTGTGTTACTGACTGTATCTCTACTGATGTTAATCCAGCTCCCTCACACTGTCACTCAGTAACCCCTCTCCCCCAGCACCCTGTGTTACTGACTGTATCTGTACTGATGTTAATCCAGCTCCCTCACACTGTCACTCAGTAACCCCTCTCCCCCAGCACCCTGTGTTACTGACTGTATCTGTACTGATGTTAATCCAGCTCCCTCACACTGTCACTCAGTAACCCCTCTCCCCCAGCACCCTGTGTTACTGACTGTATCTGTACTGATGTTAATCCAGCTCCCTCACACTGTCACTCAGTAACCCCTCTCCCCCAGCACCCTGTGTTACTGACTGTATCTGTACTGATGTTAATCCAGCTCCCTCACACTGTCACTCAGTAACCCCTCTCCCCCAGCACCCTGTGTTACTGACTGTATCTGTACTGATGTTAATCCAGCTCCCTCACACTGTCACTCAGTAACCCCTCTCCCCCAGCACCCTGTGTTACTGACTGTATCTGTACTGATGTTAATCCAGCTCCCTCACACTGTCACTCAGTAACCCCTCTCCCCCAGCACCCTGTGTTACTGACTGTATCTGTACTGATGTTAATCCAGCTCCCTCACACTGTCACTCAGTAACCCCTCTCCCCCAGCACCCTGTGTTACTGACTGTATCTGTACTGATGTTAATCCAGCTCCCTCACACTGTCACTCAGTAACCCCTCTCCCCCAGCACCCTGTGTTACTGACTGTATCTGTACTGATGTTAATCCAGCTCCCTCACACTGTCACTCAGTAACCCCTCTCCCCCAGCACCCTGTGTTACTGACTGTATCTGTACTGATGTTAATCCAGCTCCCTCACACTGTCACTCAGTAACCCCTCTCCCCCAGCACCCTGTGTTACTGACTGTATCTGTACTGATGTTAATCCAGCTCCCTCACACTGTCACTCAGTAACCCCTCTCCCCCAGCACCCTGTGTTACTGACTGTATCTGTACTGATGTTAATCCAGCTCCCTCACACTGTCACTCAGTAACCCCTCTCCCCCAGCACCCTGTGTTACTGACTGTATCTGTACTGATGTTAATCCAGCTCCCTCACACTGTCACTCAGTAACCCCTCTCCCCCAGCACCCTGTGTTACTGACTGTATCTGTACTGATGTTAATCCAGCTCCCTCACACTGTCACTCAGTAACCCCTCTCCCCCAGCACCCTGTGTTACTGACTGTATCTGTACTGATGTTAATCCAGCTCCCTCACACTGTCACTCAGTAACCCCTCTCCCCCAGCACCCTGTGTTACTGACTGTATCTGTACTGATGTTAATCCAGCTCCCTCACACTGTCACTCAGTAACCCCTCTCCCCCAGCACCCTGTGTTACTGACTGTATCTGTACTGATGTTAATCCAGCTCCCTCACACTGTCACTCAGTAACCCCTCTCCCCCAGCACCCTGTGTTACTGACTGTATCTGTACTGATGTTAATCCAGCTCCCTCACACTGTCACTCAGTAACCCCTCTCCCCCAGCACCCTGTGTTACTGACTGTATCTGTACTGATGTTAATCCAGCTCCCTCACACTGTCACTCAGTAACCCCTCTCCCCCAGCACCCTGTGTTACTGACTGTATCTGTACTGATGTTAATCCAGCTCCCTCACACTGTCACTCAGTAACCCCTCTCCCCCAGCACCCTGTGTTACTGACTGTATCTGTACTGATGTTAATCCAGCTCCCTCACACTGTCACTCAGTAACCCCTCTCCCCCAGCACCCTGTGTTACTGACTGTATCTGTACTGATGTTAATCCAGCTCCCTCACACTGTCACTCAGTAACCCCTCTCCCCCCAGCACCCTGTGTTACTGACTGTATCTGTACTGATGTTAATCCAGCTCCCTCACACTGTCACTCAGTAACCCCTCTCCCCCAGCACCCTGTGTTACTGACTGTATCTGTACTGATGTTAATCCAGCTCCCTCACACTGTCACTCAGTAACCCCTCTCCCCCAGCACCCTGTGTTACTGACTGTATCTGTACTGATGTTAATCCAGCTCCCTCACACTGTCACTCAGTAACCCCTCCCCCCAGCACCCTGTGTTACTGACTGTATCTGTACTGATGTTAATCCAGCTCCCTCACACTGTCACTCAGTAACCCCTCTCCCCCAGCACCCTGTGTTACTGACTGTATCTGTACTGATGTTAATCCAGCTCCCTCACACTGTCACTCAGTAACCCCTCTCCCCCAGCACCCTGTGTTACTGACTGTATCTGTACTGATGTTAATCCAGCTCCCTCACACTGTCACTCAGTAACCCCTCTCCCCCAGCACCCTGTGTTACTGACTGTATCTGTACTGATGTTAATCCAGCTCCCTCACACTGTCACTCAGTAACCCCTCTCCCCCAGCACCCTGTGTTACTGACTGTATCTGTACTGATGTTAATCCAGCTCCCTCACACTGTCACTCAGTAACCCCTCTCCCCCAGCACCCTGTGTTACTGACTGTATCTGTACTGATGTTAATCCAGCTCCCTCACACTGTCACTCAGTAACCCCTCTCCCCCAGCACCCTGTGTTACTGACTGTATCTGTACTGATGTTAATCCAGCTCCCTCACACTGTCACTCAGTAACCCCTCTCCCCCAGCACCCTGTGTTACTGACTGTATCTGTACTGATGTTAATCCAGCTCCCTCACACTGTCACTCAGTAACCCCTCTCCCCCAGCACCCTGTGTTACTGACTGTATCTGTAC
>NW_027593729.1:0-27831 GCF_964213995.1 Mustelus asterias | reverse complement strand
CTCCAACTCCTTCCATCCCCTCTCCCATGGTGGGGAGAGAGATCCAGGAACAGGGGCTTTGTGCTGGGAAAGGGGGGGTTAAAATATCAGAGCTGGAACTCCATGCAAGCACACACTGACTCACTCACTCACAAAGACACAGCTTACCTGATACTTACCAACCCACGTGGAGAGAGAGACTGGACAAAGGAGCCTCAGCCTTTTTATAACCTCACTGAGTCACTCAAACTGTCCACACCTCCCCAATCACCCCCCCATCCAACCACAGCTCCTACACCTCACCTGAACCCACCTACTCCAGGAATGGCCCAGTCCAACACCAATCTGTCTCTGAGTGTGTGTGTGTGGGGGGGGGGGGGGGGGGTGTTCGTGTGTGGGTTATTGAGCACCAGACAAATGGTTCATCCCAAGGCTCTCCCTCCCCCCCACTCCCAGCTTCACATCACCAGCACTGGGAGCTGAGAGAAGATGGATTTAAATGAACCAGCAGCCCTGCACTGCCAGGGAGAGAGAGAGAGAGAGGCCAGGTCTGAATGTGGATTGTACAACTTGTTCATCCAGGACTCCATCCGCTACAGGTTTGCACCCTTTGCTGATTCTTGCAAAGTTCACTTTTCCTTAAGTTGCCTGAACTGAAACAATATCTTGCAAAGTTCTTTGTTGCTGCGCTAACAAATCCCACTTCTGAATTACAATGCTGTGTGTCCGGGTGTGTGAATGTGTGTGTGTGCGCGCTGTGCTTCATGGTTAATGACTCACCACAGATCAGAGCTGCAAAATAAAGCGTTTAGCCTTTTTTTAAAGGTTGGAAGCACTGGCTGGGGGAGGGGAGGGAGAGAATGAGAGTGAAGTTTCTGTCTGATAAATGCTGTAAATGTGTCTTTAACCAGCAGCTCTGCAGAGAGACAGATGCAGGATTTTAAACTCTCTGGGAGCTGCAGGCAGGGACTCACACACACACTCACACACAGATAGACATCAGCTCCTGTTTCACACCAACAACCAGGCTGGAGTCTATGCAGCTAATTTCCATCCAGAAATGTACTTGATCTATGAAGTCAGTGAGGGTTACATTCCCATGACTTCCCATTCAGTCCAATCCAGTTCAGTTTGTTGGAATGCAGTGTGGGAGCCTCTGAGGGAGTTTGGCTCTGGCGGGGGGAGGGGGGGGGGTTCACTTTTCTCTCATTCAATCTCTCCTGTCTTCCACCCTCTCACAGACCTTCCTTTCGTCCTTGTCCCACCCGCCCCTTTCTCCAAACCTGTTACATTTCTAACTTTCCCCAGTTCACAGGAAAGGTCACAGAGCTGAAATGTTAACTCTGTTTCTCTCTCTCTCTGCACAGATGCTGCCGAACCTGCTGAGTTTAATCCCAGCATTTCCCTGTTTTCTAAGATTTCACAGAATAGTGTTGGTGCAGGAGGAGGCCATTTGGCCCATCGTGTCTGCACCAGCTCTCCAATGTGCTGTTAAATCAGAGATTGGTGTAAAACTGGGATCTGTTCCTGACTGAGAGCGAAACGGCAGCTTTACATTTCCAGACTGAAAATAACTGGCCAATATTTTGTGCAGATTGTTCCCAGTTCCTTGCTTGTGGTCTATCCCTAACTGCCCTTGAACTGAGCGGCTTGCTTGCTGGGCCATTCCAGAGTCAACCACATCGTGTGGACCTGGATTCACATGAAAGACTTACAGGGACTACCAGACCTGCTGAGATTTTCCAGCATCCTCTGGTCTTATTCTGGAGTCGGATAAATTCCTTCTCTGAAGGGCATCGGTGAACCAAATGGGTTTTAACGGCAATGGTTTCATGGTCATCACCAGGCCTTTAATGACAGATTTTTATTGAATTGAGATTTCACTATTTGCTGTGGTGTGATTGGAAGCTGGCTGCCCAGTGCATTACCCTCGGACTCTGGGCTCCCAGTCCAGTGACAATACCACCACACCATCAGATTGAGAGCATTTGTGTGATAGTCCCCAGTCTACCACTTTCAGGCCGGTCTCAATATGTTTAAAATAAACCGTTTTAAAATAAATCAATTCAAGTCTACATTAAATACCAGTTGGAGGAATTCACAGGAGCCTGGGGCAGTTTTCTAACACATTACCATCTTTCTATAGATAAGGAATCAAGTATTGTACACAATACTCCAGAGGTGGTCTCTCCAATGCCTTGCACACTGGAAACATACTGGAATTTAGAAGAATGAGAGATCACTGACAAGATGATAAAAGGTGCGGATAAAGTAGACGTGGAGCGGATGCTTCCTCTTGTGGGACATTCTAGGACGAGAGGTCACAGTCTTAGGATAAGGGGCAGCAAATTTAAAACAGAGTTGAGGAGAAACTACTTCTCCCAAAGGGTTGTGAATCTGTGGAATTCGCTGCCCCAAAGAGCGGAGGATTCTGGGACAGTGAGTAAATTTCAAGAGGGGTGAGACAGATTTTTAATTGGTGATGGGTTGAAGGGTTATGGGGAGAAGGCAGGAAAATGGGGATGAGAAGCATATCGGCCATGATCGAATGATGGAACGGACTCGATGGGCCGAATGGCCTAATTCTGCTCCTATATCTGAGGAATTTCTGACCCTTCCTATTTAATAATTCATTCCCTCGTAATAAATGGTAACATTTTATGACATTTCTAATTAATTGCTGTACCTGTATATTAGCCCCTTTTGATTCATGCCCAAGGACAGCCCAATCCCTCTGTCCCTCAGAATGTTGTGATCTCTCAACATTTTGTTATTAAATGTAGGGAAGTTGTTGGAGAAGATTCTTAGAGATAGGATGTATGCGCATTTAGAAAGGAATAAACTCATTAACGATAGTCAGCATGGTTTTGTGAGAGGGAGGTTATGCCTCACTAACCTGGTGGAGTTTTTTGAAGAAGTGACTAGAATGGTTGACGAGGGAAGGGTCGTGGATGTCGTCTATATGGACTTTAGTAAAGCGTTTGAAAAAGTCTCTCATGGCAGGTTGGTGCAAAAGATTGGATTTCATGGGATAAAGGGGGAGGTGGCTAGATGGGTGGAGAACTGGCTGGGTCACAGAAGACAGAGGGTGGTCGTGGAAGGGTCTTTTTCCGGCTGGAGGCCTGTGACTAGTGGTGTTCCGCAGGGCTCTGTATTGGGACCTCTGCTGTTTGTGATTTATATAAACGATCTGGAAGAAGGTGTAACTGGGGTGATCAGTAAGTTTGCGGACAACACGAAAATGGCTGGACATGCAGATAGTGAGGAACATTGTCAGAGGCTACAGAAGGATATAGATAGGCTGGAAATTTGGGCAAAGAAATGGCAGATGGAGTTCAATCCTATTAAATGCGACGTGATGCATTTTGGTGGAACTAACGTAAGGGGAGCTATACGATAAATGGCAGAACCATAAAGGGTGTAGATACGCAGTGGGACCTGGGTGTGCATGTCCACAGATCCTTGAAGGTGATGTCACAGGTGGAGAAGGTGGTGAATAAGGCATATGGCATGCTTGCCTTTATACGACGGGGCATAGAGTATAAAAGTTGGGGTCTGATGTTGCAGTTGTACAGAACGTTGGTTGAGCCGCATTTGGAATACTGCGTCCAGTTCTGGTCGCCACACTACCAGAAGGACGTGGGGGCTTTGGAGAGAGTGCAGAGGAGGTTTACCAGAATGTTGCCTGGTATGGAGGGGCTTAGTTATGAGGAGAGATTGGGTAAACTGGGGTTGTTCTCACTGGAAAGATGGAGGATAAGGGGTGAAATGATAGAGGTGTATAAAATTATGAAAGGCATAGTTAGGGTGAACGGTGGGAAGCTTTTCCCCAGGTCGGCGGTGACGTTCACGAGGGGTCATAGGTTCAAGGTGAGGCGGCGGGGGGGGGGGGGAGGTTTAACAGGGATATCAGAAGGACGTATTTTACACAGAGGGTGGTGGGGGCCTGGACTGCGTTGCCGGGCAAGGTGGTGGAGGCGGACACACTGGGAACGTTTGAGACTTATCTAGATAGCCATATGAATGGAGTGGGAATGGAGGGATACAAAAGAATGGTCTAGTTTGGACCAGGGAGCGGTGCGGGCTTGGAGGGCCGAAGGGCCTGTTCCTGTGCTGTATCATTCTTTGTTCTTTGTTTTGTTCTTGATCATGGATAAAGATAGATCTGGTCCTCGGGTTGAGGTTCTAAACCGGAAAACGGCCAAAGTTGAAGAAATGAGAAAGGATCTAAAAAGTGAGGACTGAGACAGGCTCTTCTCTGGCAAGGATGTGATTGGTAAGTGGGAGGCCTTCAAAGGAGAAATTTTGAGAGCGCAGAGTTTGTCTGTTCTTGTCAGGATTAAAGGCAAAGTGAATAAGAATAAGGAACCTTGGTTCTCGAGGGAAATTGGAACTCTGATGAAGAAGAAGAGAGAGATGTATGACATGTATGGGCAACAGGGAGCAAATAAGATGCTTGAGGAGTATAAAAAGTGCAAGAAACTACTTAAGAAAGAAATCAGGAGGGCGAAAAGAAGATATAAGGTTGCTTTGGCAGACAAGGTGAAGGATAATCCGAAGAGCTTCTACAGGTGTATTATGAGCAAAAGGATAGTAAGGGATAAAATTGGTCCTCTTGAAGATCAGAGTGGTCAGCTATGTACGGAACCAAAAGATATTTACGAAGGAAACGGGCATGGAGTCTATGGAAATAAGGCAAATAAGTAGGGAGGTCATGGAACCTATACAGATTAAAGTGGAGGAGGTGCTTGCTGTCTCGAGGCAAATCAGAGTAGATAAATCCCCAGGACCGGACAGGGTATTCCCTCGGACCTTGAAGGAGTCCAGGGGCCCTGGAAGATATATTTAAAATGTTGGTATCCACGGGTGAGTTGCTGGATGATTGGAGGATAACTCATGTTGTTCCCTTGTTTAAAAAAGGCTCAAAACGTAATGCAGGAAATTATAGGCCGGTAAGTTTGACGTCAGCAGGAGGGAAATTAATGGAAGGAGTACTAAGAGATAGGATCTACAAATAATTGGATAGACAGGGACTTATTAGGGAGAGTCAACATGGCTTTGTGCGTGGTAGGTCATGTTTGACCAATCTATTAGAGTTTTTCGAGGA
Source organism: Mustelus asterias (assembly GCF_964213995.1). Taxonomy (NCBI): domain Eukaryota; kingdom Metazoa; phylum Chordata; class Chondrichthyes; order Carcharhiniformes; family Triakidae; genus Mustelus; species Mustelus asterias. The sequence goes on along the minus strand of NW_027593729.1, from coordinate 22,745 downwards.
GGTTACCAGGAGAGTGGATGAAGGGAAGGCAGTGGATGTTGTCTACATGGAATTCAGCAAGGCCTTTGACAAAGTCCCGCATGGGAGGTTACTTAGGAAGTTTCAGTCGCTAGGGAAACATGGAGAGGTCGTAAACTTGCTTAGACATTGGCTCAATGGAAGAAGCCAGAGAGTGGTAGTGGAGGATAGCTTCTCTGAGTGGAGGCCTGTGACTAGTGGTGTGCCACAGGGATCAGTGCTAGGTCCATTGTTGTTTGTCATCTATATCAATGATCTGGATGATAATGTGGTAAATTGGATCAGCAAATTTGCTGACGATACAAAGATTGGAGATGTCATGGACAGTGAGGAAGGTTTTCAAAGCTTGCAGAGGGATTTGCTCGCAAAATGGGCTGCAAAATGGCAGATGGAGTTTAATGTGGACAAGTGTGAGGTATTGCACTTTGGAAGGACAAACCAAGGTAGAACATACAAGGTAAATGGTAGGACACTGAGGAGTGCAGTAGAACAGAGGGATCTGGGAATACAGATACATAATACATAAAAGTGGGGTCACAGGTAGTTAAGGCTGTAAAGAGTGCTTTTGGTACATTGGCCTTTACAAATCAAAGTATTGAGTATAAGAGTTGGAATGTTATGGTGAGGTTGTATGAGACATTGGTGAGGCTGAATTTAGAGTATTGTGAGCAGTTTTGGTCACCTAATTACAGGAAGGATATTAATAAGGTTGAAAGAGTGCAGAGAAGGTTTACAAGGATGTTGCCGGGACTTGAGAAACTGAGTTACAGAGAAAGGTTGAACAGGTTAGGACTTTCTTCCCTGGAGCATAGACGAATGAGGGGAGATTAGCCTCACGTGCCAGTGAGGCTAAGAATAGGAAGTTAGTACAATTGAATGCTTGGCTAACGGACTGGTCCAAATCATAGAAATCATAGAAACCCTACAGTACAGAAAGAGGCCATTCGGCCCATCGAGTCTGCACCGACCACAATCCCACCCAGGCCCTACCCCCATATCCCTACATATTTTACCCACTAATCCCTCTAACCTACTCATCTCAGGACACTAAGGGGCAATTTTAGCATGGCCAATCAACCTAACCCGCACATCTTTGGACTGTGGGAGGAAACCGGAGCACCCGGAGGAAAACCACGCAGACACGAGGAGAATGTGCAAACTCCACACAGACAGTGACCCAAGCCGGGAATCGAACCCAGGTCCCTGGAGCTGTGAAGCAGCAGTGCTAACCACTATGCTACCGTGCCGGTTCAGGAGGGAGGGCTTCATTTTCCTAGATCAATGGGAAGTTTTCAGGAGAGGATGGCACCTGTACAAGAAGGACGGGTCACAACTAAGTTGGAAGGGCACGAATATCCTGGCTGGGAGTTTTGCTAGTGCAGTTCGGGGGGATTTAAACTCGTATGGCAGGGGGGTGGGGATCAAAATATTAGGTCTACAAGTGTAGAGGCTGGGGACGAGCTTGGGGCTGGGTCAAGGCTGGCAAAGAAGAAGAGCACTCTGGGGGAGGATGACCTCACTGGGCCTGGAGGTCTGGAGAGCTGATACTTCAATGCAAGGAGCGTAGCATGTAAGACAGACGAACTTAGGACCTTAATGCTCACGAGGAATTTGGATGTGGTTGCGGTGACAGAGACTTGGTTGAAAGAGGGACAGGACTGGCAGCTGATATTACGGGGTACAAGTGTTTTAGGCGAGACAGAGGAGGGGCCAAAAGAGGTGGGGGAGTAGCAGTATTATTTGGAGAGCATATTACAGCGGTGCAGAGGGAGGACAATTCAGAGGGGTCGTGTAACGAGTCTCTCTGGGTGGAGCTTAGAAACAGGAAGGGCGCAGTCACTATGTTGGGGGTATACTACAGGCCCCCCAACAGCCCAAGGGAAGTGGAAGAACAGATATGTCAGGAGATACTGGATAGGTGCAGGAAAAATAGGGTTGTTGTAGTGGGAGACTTCAGTTTCCCTGGTGTAGAGTGGAAATCGCTGAGAGCTGGGACTCTGAATGGGGAGGAATTTGTAAAATGCGCACAGGAGGGTTTTTGAAACAATATGTAGATGGCCCGACTAGAGAGGGGGCTATACTGAACCTAGTACTGGGGAATGAACCCGATCAGGTCTTCAAAGTTTCGGTAGGGGAACATGTGGCAAATAGTGACCACAATTCTGTTAGCTTTAGGATAGTGATGGAAAATGATGAGTGGTGTCCCAAGGGTAAGGTGTTGGATTGGGGGAAGGCTAACTTTTGTGGGATTAGGCAGAAATTGGCAGCTGTTGATTGGGAGAGGCTGTTTGAGGGTAAATCCACATCTGGCATGTGGGAGTCCTTTAAGGAACAGTTGTGAGGGCGACAGGACAGGCATGTGCCTGTAAAAAAGAAGGATAGGAAGAGTAGGATTTGAGAACCGTGGATAACCAGGGAAATTGAGGGACTGGTCAAAAAGAAAAGAGAGGCGTATGTTAGGTCCAGGCAGCTAAAAACGGAGGGAGCTCTGGAGGAGTACAAAGAAAGTAGGAAAGAACTCAAACGGGAATTAGAAGGGCAAAAAGGGGTCACGAAATGTCTTTGGCAGACAGGATTAAGGAGAATCCCAAGGCATTTTATTCAAAGAACAGAGAACAGTACAGCACAGGAAACAGGCCCTTCGGCCTTCCAAGCCTGTGCCGCTCCTTGGTCCAACTAGACCAATCATTTGTATCCCTCCATTCCCAGGCTACTCATGTGACTATCCAGGTAACTCTTAAACGATGTCAGCGTGCCTGCCTCCACCACCCTACTTGGCAGCGCATTCCAGGCTCCCACTACCCTCTGTGTAAAAAACGTCCCTCTGATATCTGAGTTATACTTCGCCCCTCTCACTTAGTGCCCGTGACCCCTCGTGATCGTCACCTCCGACCTGGGAAAAAGCTTCCCACTGTTCACCCTATCTATACCCTACATAATCTTGTACACCTCTATTAGATCTCCCCTCATTCTCCGTCTTTCCAGGGAGAACAACCCCAGTTTACCCAATCTCTCCTCATAGCTCAGACCCTCCATACCAGGCAACATCCTGGTAAACCTTCCCTGCACTCTAACGCCTCCACGTCCTTCTGGTAGTGCGGCGACCAGAACTGGACGCTGTACTCCAAATGTGGCCTAACCAGCGTTCTATACAGCTGCATCATCAGACTCCAGCTTTTATACTCCATACCCCGTCCTATAAAGGCAAGCATACCATATGCCTTCTTCACCACCTTCTCCACCTGTGTTGCCACCTTCAAGGATTTGTGGACTTGCACACCTAGGTCCGTCTGTGTTTCTATACTCCTGATGACTCTGCCATTTATTGTATAACTCCTCCCTACATTATTTCTTCCAAAATGCATCACTTCGCATTTATCCGGATTAAACTCCATCTGCCACCTCTCCGCTCAATTTTCCAGCCTATCTATATCCTGCTGTATTGCCCGACAATGCTCTTCGCTATCCGCAAGTCCAGCCATCTTCGTGTCATCCGCAAACTTGCTGATTACACCAGTTACACCTTCTTCCAAATCATTTATATATATCACAAATAGCAGAGGTCCCAGTACAGAGCCCTGCGGAACACGACTGGTCACAGACCTCCAGCCGGAAAAAGACCCTTCGACCACTACCCTCTGTCTCCTATGGCCAAGCCAGTTCTCCACCCATCGAGCCACTTCTCCTTGTATCACATGAGCCTTAACCTTCTTAACCAACCTGCCATGTGGGACTTTGTGAAATGCCTTACTGAAATCCATATAGACGACATCCACGGCCCTTCCTTCATCAACGGTTTTTGTCACTTCCTCAAAAAACTCCACCAAATTTGTAAGGCACGACCTCCCTCTTACAAAACCATGCTGTCTGTCACTAATTCATACGTTAGGAACAAAAGAGTTGTCGGGGAAAAAATCGGACCTCTCAGGGACAAAAGTGGGGAAATATGCTTGGAGCCCAAAGAATTGGGAGTTGGGAAATAGGTTAAAAAGTAGGGTCACTAGGGTGGCCGTCTCTGGGCTGCTCCCAATGCCTCGTGCCAGTGAGGCTAAGAATAGGGAGTTGGTTCAAATGAATGCCTGGCTAAAGGACTGGTCCAGGAGGGAGGGCTTTATTTTCATCGACCAATGGGAGGTTTTCAGGAGAGGATGGCACGTGTACAAGAGGGAGGGGTCACAACTAAGTTGGAAGGGCACAAATATCCTGGCTGGGAGCTTTGCTAGTGCAGTTCGGGGGGGTTTAAACTAGTATGGCAGGGGGGTGGGGATCAAACTATTAGGTCTATAAGTGTGGTGGCTGGGGACGAGCTTGGGGCTGGGACAAGGCTGGCAAAGAAGAAGAGCCCTCTGGGGGAGGACGACCTCACTGAGCCGGGAGGTCTGGAGTGCTTATACTTCAATGCAAGGAGCGTAGCAGGTAAAACAGACGAACTTGGGGCCTGAATGCGCACGAGGAATTTGGATGTGGTTGCGGTGACAGAGACTTGGTTGAAAGAGGGACAGGACTGGCAGCTGAATATTCCAGGGTACAAGTGTTTTAGGCGAGACAGAGGAGGGGCTAAAAGAGGTGGGGGAGTAGCGGTATTGGTTGGAGAGCATATTACAGCGGTGCAGAGGGAGGACAATTCGGAGGAGTCGTGTAGCGAGTCACTCTCGGTGGAGCTTAGAAACAGGAAAGGCGCAGTCACTATGTTGGGGTTGTCCTCCAGGCCCCCGAACAGCCCAAGGGAAGTGGAAGAATGGATATGTCAGGAGATACTGGATAGGTGCAGGAAAAATAGGGTTGTTGTAGTGGGAGACTTCAATTTCCCTGGTATAGACTGGAAATCGCTGAGGGCAGGGACTCTGGATGAGGAGGAATTTGTAAAATGTGCACAGGAGAGTTCGTTGGAACAATATGTGGACAGCCCGACTAGAGAGGGGGCTATACTGGACCTAGTACTGGGGAATGAGCCCGGTCAGGTCTTCAAAGTTTTGGTTGGGGAACATGTGGCAAATAGTGACCACAATTCTGTTAGCTTTAGGATAGTGATGGAAAAGGATGAGTGGTGTCCCAAGGGTGAGGTGTTGGAATGGGGGAAGGCTAACTTTATTGGGATCAGGCAGAAATTGGCAGCTCTTGATTGGGAGAGGCTGTTTGAGGGTAAATCCACATCTGGTATGCGGCAGTCTTTTAAGGAACGGTTGTTAGGGCTACAGGACAAGCATGTGCCTGTAAAAAAGAAGGATAGGAAGGGTAGGATTAGAGAACCGTGGATAACCAGGGAAATTGAGGGACTGGTCAAAAGGAAAAGAGAGGCGTATGTTAGGTCCAAGCAGCTAAAAACGGAGGGAGCTCTGGAGGAGTACAATGAAAGTAGGAAAGTACTCAAACGGGTAATTAGAAGAGCAAAAAGGGGTCAGGAAATGTTCTTGGCAGACAGGATTAAGGAGAATCCCAAGGCATTTTATTCATATGTTAGGAACAAAAGGGTTGTTAGGGAAAAAAACGGACCTCTCAGGGACAAAAGTGGGGACTTATGCTTGGAGCCCAAAGAAGTAGGAGAGATCCTAAATGAATACTTTGCGTCGGTATTCACAAAGGAGAGGGATGTGTTGACTGGGAGTGTCTCTGAGGGGAGTGTTGAACCGTTGGAGAAAATCTCCATTACAAAGGAGGAAGTGTTAGGTTTGTTAGAGAATATAAAGACTGACAAATCCCCAGGGCCTGATGGAATCTATCCAAGGCTGCTCAGGGAGACGAGAGGTGAAATCGTTGGGCCTCTGACGCAAATCTTTGTCTCGTCACTGGACGCAGGTGAGGTCCCAGAGGATTGGAGGATAGCCAATGTGGTCCCGTTATTTAAGAAGGGTAGGAAGGATAACCCGGGTAATTATAGGCCGGTGAGCCTGACGTCCGTGGTGGGGAAGTTGTTGGAGAAGATTCTTAGAGATAGGATGTATGCGCATTTAGAAAGGAATAAACTCATTAACGATAGTCAACATGGTTTTGTGAGAGGGAGGTCATGCCTCACTAACCTGGTGGTGTTTTTTGAAGAAGTGACCAAAATGGTTGACGAAGGAAGGGCCGTGGATGTTGTCTATATGGACTTTAGTAAAGCGTTTGACAAAGTCCCTCATGGTAGGCGAGTGAAAAAGGTTGGATCCCATGGGATAAAGGGGGAGGTGGCTAGATGGGTGGAGAACTGGCTTGGTCATAGAAGACAGAGGGTGGTAGTGGAAGGGTCTTTTTCCGGCTGGAGGCCTGTGACTAGTGGTGTACCGCAGGGCTCTGTATTGGAACCTCTGCTGTTTGTGATTTATATAAATGATCTGGAAGAAGCAGGAACTGGGGTGATCAGTAAGTTTGCGGACGACACAAAACTGGCAGGACTTGCAGATAGTGAGGAACATTGTCAGAGGCTACAGAAGGATATAGACAGGCTGGAAATTTCGGCAAGGAAATGGCAGATGGAGTTCAATCCTGATAAATGCGAAGTGATGCATTTTGGTGGGAATAATGTAGGGAGGAGCTACACGATAAATGGAAGAACCGTAAAGGGTGTAGAGTCGCAGAGGGACCTGGGTGTGCAAGTCCACAGATCTTTGAAGGTGACGTCACAGGTGGAGAAGGTGGTGAAGAAGGCATATGGCATGCTTGCCTTTATAGGACGGGGCATAGAGTATAAGAGTTGGGGTCTGATGTTGCAGATGTATAGAACGTTGGTTCGGCCGCATTTGGAATACTGCGTCCAGTTCTGGTCGCCACACTACCAGAAGGACGTGGAAGCTTTGGAGAGAGTACAGAGGAGGTTTACCAGGATGTTGCCTGGTATGGAGGGGCTTGGTTATGAGGAGAGATTGGGGAAACTGGGGTTGTTCTCCTTGGAAAGACGGAGGATGAGGGGAGACATAATAGAGGTGTATAAAATTATGAAAGGCATAGATAGGGTGAACGGTGGGAAGCTTTTCCCCGGGTCGGTGGTGACGTTCACGAGGGGTCATAGGTTCAAGGTGAAGGGGGGGAGGTTTCACACAGATATCAGAAGGACATATTTCACACAGAGGGTCGTGGGGGCCTGGAATGTGTTGCCGGGCAAGGTGGTGGAGGCGGACACACTGGGAACGTTTAAGACTTATCTAGACAGCTATATGAACGGAGTGGGAATGGAGGGATACAAAAGAGTGGTCTCGTTTGGACCAGGGAGCGGCGCGGGCTAATTGTTCCTTGTTTCTCGTTTCAAGGCTTCATTCTATGATCATCTTGCTGGTGCCAGTACAGAGCGAGACTGCGGATAGTTGGGAACCTGTCTCGGGGGCAGGGAATTCATATGGTGTTCGTGGAAGTGGAAATGACTAGGGTTGGGAAGCATTTTCCGATCAGGGCCATTGTGATCTCCTGGACTCGTTTCGATCGCCTCAGGGGGTCGGAGAGGAATTTCCCAGATTTTTTTCCCCCCATATTGGCCCTGGGGTTTTCACTCTGGGTTTTCGCCTCTCCCTGGAGATCACATGGTCTGGAATGGGGGGGTGGGGGTGAGTTAATAGGTTGTGATGAACAAAGCATCGCAGCTGTGAGGGACAGCTCGGTGGATAGGATATTGGTATGTAGATAGGCTGGAAAATTGGGCGGGGATCCTGGATTCAGGATTCAATCCTGGACCGGGGAGCGGCGCGGGCTTGGAGGGCCGAAGGGCCTGTTCCTGTGCTGTATTGTTCTTTGTTCTAATTAGGGGAGATCCTAAATGAATACTTTGCGTCGGTATTCACAAAGGAGGGGGATGTGCTGACTGGGAGTGTCTCGGAGGGGAGTGTTGACCTGTTGGAGAAAATCTCCATTACAAGGGAGGAAGTGTTAGGTTTGTTAGAGAATATAAAAACTGCCAAATCCCCAGGGCCTGATGGAATCTATCCAAGGCTGCTCAGGGAGACGAGAGATGAAATCGCTGGGCCTCTGACGCAAATCTTTGTCTCGTCACTGGACACAGGTGAGGTCCCAGAGGATTGGAGGATAGCTAATGTGTTCCCGTTATTTAAGAAGGGTAGGAAGGACAACCCGGGAAATTATAGGCCGGTGAGCTTGACGTCCGTAGTGGGGAAGTTGTTGGAGAAGATTCTTAGAGATAGGATGTATGCGCATTTAGAAATGAATAAACTCATTAACGATAGTCAGCATGGTTTTGTGAGAGGGAGGTCATGCCTCACTAACCTGGTGGAGTTTTTTGAAGAAGTGACCAGAATGGTTGACGAGGGAAGGGCCGTGGATGTCGTCTATATGGACTTTAGTAAAGCGTTTGACAAAGCCCCTCATGTTAGGCTTATGAAAAAGGATGGATCTCATGGGATAAATGGGGAGGTGGCTAGATGGGTGGAGAACTGGCTTGGTCACAGAAGACAGAGGGTGGTAGTGGAAGGGTCTTTTTCCGGCTGGAGGACTGTGACTAGTGGTGTTCCGCAGGGCTCTGTATTGGGACCTCTGCTGTTTGTGATTTATATAAACGATCTGGAAGAACGTGTAACTGGGGTGATCAGTAAGTTTGCAGACGACACAAAATTGGCAGGACTTGCAGATGTGAGGAGCATTGTCAGAAGTGACAGAAGGATATAGATAGGCTGGAAATTTGGGCAAAGAAATGGCAGATAGAGTTCAATACTGATGAATGCGAAGTGATGCATTTTGGTAGAAATAATGTAGCGAGGAGCTATACGATAAATGGCAGAACCATAAAGGGTGTAGATACGCAGAGGGACCTGGGTGTGCAAGTCCACAGATCTTTGAAGGTGACGTCACAGGTGGAGAAGGTGGTGAAGAAGGCATATGGCATGCTTGCCTTTATAGGACGGGGCATAGAGTATAAGAGTTGGGGTCTGATGTTGCAGATGTATAGAACGTTGGTTCGGCCGCATTTGGAATACTGCGTCCAGTTCTGGTCGCCACACTACCAGAAGGACGTGGGGGCTTTGGAGAGAGTACAGAGGAGGTTTACCAGGATGTTGCCGGGTGTGGAGGGGCTTAGTTATGAGGAGAGATTGGGCAAACTGGGGTTGTTCTCACTGGAAAGATGGAGGATGAGGGGTGACCTAATCGAGGTGTATAAAATTATGAAAGGCATAGATAGGGTGAACGGTGGGAAGCTTTTCCCCAGGTCGGTGGTGACGTTCACGAGGGGTCATAGGTTCAAGGTGAAGGGGGGGAGGTTTAACACAGATATCAGCAGGACATATTTTACACAGAGGGTGGTGGGGGCCTGGAATGCGCTGCCAGGCAAGGTGGTGGAGGCGGACACACTGGGAACGTTTAAGACTTATCTCGATAGCCACATGAACGGAGTGGGAATGGAGGGATACAAAAGAATGGTCGAGTTTGGACCAGGGAGCGGCATGGGCTTGGAGGGCCGAAGGGTCTGTTCCTGTGCTGTATTGTTCTTTGTTCAATTGATAGAGGTGTATAAAATTATGATGGATATAGGTAGAGTGAATGGAAGCAGGCTTTTTCCACTGAGGTGAGGGGAGACAAAGAACTAGAGGGCGTGGGTTAAGGGTGAAGGGGGAAAAGTTTGAGGGGAATATTCGGGGGGGCTTCCTCACACAGAGAGTGGTGGGAGTGTGGAATGAGCTGCCAGATGAAGTGGTGAATGCGGGCTCACTTTTACCATTTAAGAAACACTTAGACAGGTACATGGATGAGAGGGGTGTGGAGGGATATGGTCCAGGTGCAGGTCAGTGGGACTCGGCAGAAAAATGGATCAGCACAGACAAGAAGGACCAAAAGGTCTGTTTCTGTGCTGTAATGTTCCCTGGTTCTCGGTTCTAACAGACTGGGAATAGATCGGGGCAGGCTTGGAGGGCCGAAGGGCCTGTTCCTGTGCTTTATTGTTCTTTGTTCTGAGCCCACACTGGACACACCCCCCCCCCCCCCGCAGATCCTGTGTCTCATCCCACCATCTCACTTCAACCCACACCTCTGTTTTGCTGTCAATGTCTGTATTTCCCTTACCACCGCTCTAGATTTATTTGTTCTGTAACTCTCCCCAACTCCCTACCCAGTAAGGGTAACTCAGTAAATCCTGCCCTGATTCCATCTACCAAAATTCATCATCTCGCATTTATCTAAATTGAACTTCATCTGCCATTTGTCAGCCCACTGGCCCAATTGATCAAGATCCCGTTGCAATCGGAGATAACCTTCACTGTGCCACCAATCTTGGTGTCATCTGCAAACTTACTAACCATGCCTCCTAAATTCTCACCCAAATCAATGTAACCCGGGACATGGAGAAATCAGACATTGGTATAGTTAATGCTGGTATTTAGCATCATGCTTCAACGCCGCTACCTTTCCCTGACCTGAAATAGATGCTCTATTCAGAAATTATTTAACACTCGGGTATTCCTGGAGGAACAGACGGACGGTGCACAGTGAAACTTTATGCTGTTGATGGCAGCCTAGAATCAGAAAGATTGAAGGAACTCACAAGGTCAATCCTATTTTTGATGTGAGTGGGGTGAGAGAGAGAGTGTTGAGGTGAAGGGGAATTTTGAGGTGAGAGGTTCAGTGTTGAGGTGAGGGGTGTTGCTGTGGACGGTGGGAGTTGAGGTGAGAGGTGGTGACTGAGGTGCGAGGGAGTGTGTTAATGTGAGGAGGGAGCTTTCAGATGAGAGGGGAACAACATGGTGTTATATCAATACACACTGATCCAACAAACACTCCCAGGATATTTACTGCAGGGATTAGGTGTGAAGTCAGTCTGTCCCCTCACGCTGCCAGCCAGAGTGCGGAGGGAACGGTGACAGCCCTTAAACACGGAGCAAACATCATCTGCAACATCCCATCAAACACTCCAATCTCAGCTACAGAGGTCCAGTGTCACTCCCACCCCATCTTAACTGTGTGACCAGGCTGTCTCATGGCTGCTAAAGTGAAGGTTCAACTTAGTCAGGCAACCTTCAGGCTCGATATCCGTAAGCTTGCGCCCATCAGACATTTACAAGGATAAGCTGCCTCTACACTCCCATCAAATACCCTCATTGTAGATGCAGCACAGGCCCAGATACACAAACTATCTCCCTCTACACTGTCCAAACACGAATCTCCAGTGCAGGTATAGCAGAGGGTGAGGTACACAGTGTGTGCAGGTGAGAGGGGGGGAGTGTTGAGGCGAGAGGGGGAGAGCGTTGAGGCGAGAGGGGGAGAGCGTTGAGGCGAGAGGGGGAGAGCGTTGAGGCGAGAGGGGGAGAGTGTTGAGGCGAGAGGGGGAGAGTGTTGAGGCGAGAGGGGGAGAGTGTTGAGGCGAGAGGGGGAGAGTGTTGAGGCGAGAGGGGGAGAGTGTTGAGGCGAGAGGGGGAGAGTGTTGAGGCGAGAGGGGGAGTGTGGAGGTGACAGTGGGAGTGTGGAGGTGACAGTGGGAGTGTGGAGGTGAGAGGGGAATTTTGTGGTGGGGGTGAGGTTCTGTAACACACTGGTTGGCGCTGCCTGCCTCATGGCGCCAAAGACCCGGGTTTGATTCCAGCCTCGGGTCACTCTCTGTGTGGAGTGTGCACGTTCTCCCCTGTCTGCGTGGGAATCCTCTGTGTGCTCTCATTTCCTCCCACACTCCAAAGATGTGGGAGTTAGTTGGATTAGCCATGCTAACTTGGGAGACGGGCAACGTACAGGACAGGTACTGGACGGGGTTCGATACAGAGTAAATTTCCCTCATCAATGTCCCCATCAAACACTCCCAGGACGTGTACAGCATGGGGATAGACACAGAGTAAATTTAAGACTGTGCCCAACAAACATTCACACGGTAAAATTCCCTCTGCACCACCCAGAACAGCTACAGCATTGGCCGGGGTGGGGGGGTAGATACATAATAAACCTCTCTCTACAGTGTCCTCATCAAACACTCCCAGGATACCCAGGATAGGGACAGTACGTGGTTAAATGTAGAGTAAATCTCCCTCTATAATGTCCCCATCAAACTCTCCCAAGACAGATGCAACGAGTGAGAGTTCAGATGCAGCTCAGGCTGAGATTTCCAGAAACCTCCCATCACACTGTTTCACCAAGAACTCCAGTGAAGGTGTAGCAAGGGTGAGATGCACAAAAAATGTCCACATACACGGTCCAAACACTAAAGAGCTGAGCAGGAGCAGCACAGGGTAAGGTACACAGAAAATCTCTCGACACTGTCCCATCAGGAACTCGAGTGCAGGTGTAAGAGAGATACATATAGTTGTACGCTCCCGATATATTAAATAGACTGGAGGTGCAGGCTCAAGCTGCAAACCGCCTAATACTTCTCCTATTTCTATATGGATGCTGGAAAGAAACTTTATTCCCCATCTCTTCATGTACTGCAGCTTTCCTGGAAGTTTTTGACAGGGGCAGAGGGAGCTTTACTCCGTATCTAACCCCGTGCTGTACATGTCTTGGGAGTGTTTGATGGGAAAAAAATCCCAGATATGGGTGAAGCAAAGTTCAATACAGATACATCTCCTCTTGATACTGCCCTCTGAAACCCTCCCAGAACAGTTGCACACGGGATTGCAGACAGAGCAAAGCTCACTCTGCAGTGTCCCATTGAATAGTTCACTGCAAAGGGTGTTTACTCTGTGTCGAATCCCATTCTGAACCATGTTTCTGTATTTGCCATTGGGTTACTGTAAATTGTGCTTCCATTGAACATTTCCAAGGATAGGGACAGCACTGGGTAAAGTGTATGGTCTTGCTGCACTGCCAATTCAAACAGGCTGATAAAAGGGACGTGTATCTTCTGTATCAAACACGTTTCCATCACTGTCCATGAAGTAATCCCAGGGCAGCCTCACTGATATTGATATTTTCCATTTGTGCTTTTATAATAACGGTCTTCTGTTAATTTGTTGTTATAGTTTGTGAAATACAGTTCAGACACTTGGGAATTCGAATGAATTAATTGCAAACATTTTCTGTTGTATAGAACATAGGAAAACTACAGCACAAAAAGGCCCTTCGGCCCACAAGTTGCGCCGGTCATGTCCCTACCTACCTAGGCTTATACATAGGCTTACCTAGAACCCTCAATCCTATTAAGTCCCATGTACTCATCCAGGAGTCTCTTAAAATACCCCATCGAGTTTGCCTCCACCACCACTGACGGCAGCCGATTCCACTCACCCACCACCCTCTGAGTGAAAAACTTACCCCTCACATCTCCTCTGTACCTACTCCCCAGCACATTAAACCTGTGTCCTATCGTAGCAGCCATTTCAGCCCTGGGAAAAAGCCTCTGAGAGTCCACCCGATCTATACGACTCAACATCTTATATCCCCCTATCAGGTCACCTCTCATCCTTCGTCTCTCCAAGGAGAAAAGACCGAGCTCTCTCAACATATCCTCATAAGGCATGCCAACCAATCCAGGCAACATCCTTGTAAATCTTCTCTGCACCCTTTCAATAATTTCCACGTCCCTCCTGTAATGAGGCGACCAGAACTGAGCACAGTACTCCAAGTGGGGTCTGACGAGGGTCTTATATAGCTGCATCATTATCCCCGGACTCCTAAACTCAATCCCTCGATTGATGAAGGCCAGGTGAAAACTGCCCCAGTAAAGTAAATCAGATTGACCAACTGGTTGCAATCAATGCCAAATGGGGAATAATTGTCCCGTGTAGAAGTGAGAACCCGTTCCATATTGTGATTGTTTGCAGTATTGGGACAGTGAGATGACCCGATCCAACACAAGAAAACTTTGCAATATCTCCCAGTAACAGTGAGTCTGTGTGTCAGCGTTAACCAAGCGGGGTGACATTCCCGGTGGTGCTGACATCTCACGCAGAGTGAAAACCAGAATTCAATTGGTGGGGACTGCCTTGTTAAATTCAGCTGGGGATTTATTGAGGGAATTTGTGAAAATGCATGTGGAGATCTTATACAATCTAATTGAAAAACATTTCGAAATCCGTTTCTCCAACTGACTGTACAGAACAGAAGAGGTACATTTATAGAGATCTCAAGGTGAATAGCATTAGTTCCAGTCACTGAACACCAGCAGTAACTTTTTAATGCATATCATTTTATACATGTTTCACATGCAGTGAATATATTTATTTTAATTCCGGTCTCTGAGCAGTCAGATACAGATAATTCTGATATTTAGCACCATGCTCCCACACTGCCACCTCTGCTTGACCTGAAATAGATGCTCTGTTCCGCAATTATTTAAACCAAGTGTATTCGTGGAGGAACAAACTTACATTCTGCATTCAAACTTTATGTTGTTGAGATCAGCCCAGGATCAGAATGAGTGAAGGAGCTGAAGGTTTTTGAGACAGGTTGTGTGACGCTGCTGCTGTGTTGCCTTTATTCGTTTTGTAACGTGGGGGTCGCAGGGAATCAGTAGCGACAATAAGAGTGAGGTCAGTGATGTATCTGTTTGTCAGTTGGTAATAAGAATGAAGTCGGTGATACACCTGGAAGGTAAAGGCAGTAGGGATGAGGTTAGCCATGCACCTGGATGTGTATTGACAATCAGAGCAATTCAGTAATGTCTCTGTGCAGGTTGTGAAAGGAGAGTGCGGTCACTGCTGTTCCTAAATACCTGGTTCCAATAAGAATCAGGTTATTTCTGCATCTGCAGGGACAGGTGTAGCATCGGGGAAACACAAGATAAAACTCCATCTACAATTTCCCCAGCAAACACACCCAGGGCAGGGACAGCGGGCGGATGTTTGAGTTGTGTGGAGTAGGGGGGCTGTGTGTGGTGGGGGGAGTGGGAGGGGGGATCCTACTGAATAAAAGTAACGCTACACTGTCCTTGTCCATCTCTCCAGGAGCAGGTTATGACCAGTTGGACACAGAAAACTGCCTCGGCACTCTTCCATCAACCTTTACTGCGCAGAGGCAATACTGCATCTCTTCACATTCCCAAAAAAACAGCACGGGGTTATATTCAGAGTGAAGCTCCCTCTACACTGACCTATCAAACACTCCCAGGACACGTACAGCACGGGGATATAAACAGACTAAAGCTCCCTCCACACTGTCCCCCGTCAAACACTCCCTGGGCAGATACAGCATGGTGTTAGATACAGAGTAAAGCTCCCTCTACACTGACCCAATGAAACACTCCCTGGGCAGATACAGCATGGTGTTAGATACAGAGTAAAGCTCCCTCTACACTGTCCCCATCAAACAGTCCCAGGACAGGTAGAGCACGGGGTTAGATACAGAGTCGAGCTCCCTGAACACTGTGCCCCATCAAACACTCCCTGGACAGGTACAGCATGGGGTTCGATACAGAGTAAAGCTCCCTCTACACGGACCCAATGAAACACTCCCAGGACAGATACAGCATGGGGTTCGATACATTCTAAAGCTCCTCTTGCACTATCTCAACCACATGCTGTCAGGACCAGTAAGGTACATGTATAGATAGAGTCATAGAGGTTTACTGCATGGAAACAGGCCCTTCGGCCCAACTTGTCCATGCCGCCCTTTTTTTTTTAAACCCCGAAACTTATCCCAATTGCCCGCGTTTGGCCCATACCCCTCTATACCCATCTTACCCATGTAACTATTTAAATGCTTTTTAAAAGACAAAATTGTACCCGCCTCTACTACTACCTCTGGCAGCTTGTTCTGGACACTCACGACCCTCTGTGTGAAAAAAATGCCCCTCTGGACACTTTTGTATCTCTCCCCTCTCACCTTAAACCTATGCCCCCTAGTTTTAGACTCCCCTACCTTTGGGAAAAGACATTGGCTATCGAGCTGATCTGTGCCCCTCATTATTTTGTAGACCTCTATAAGATCACCCCTCAGCCTCCTCCGCCCCAGAGAAAAAAGTCCCAGTCTATCCAGCGTCTCCTTGTATCTCAATCCATCAAGTCCCGGTAGCATCCGAGTAAATCTTTTCTGCACTCTTTCTAGTTTAATAAAATCCTTTACATAATAGGGTGAACAGAATTGCACACAGTATTCCAAGTGTGGCCTTACCAATGTCTTGTACAAATCCAACAAGACATTCCAACTCCTGTATTCAATGTTCTGACCGATGAAACCAAGCATGCCGAATGCCTTCTTCACCACTCTGTCCACCTGTGACTCCACTTTAAAGAAGCTATGAACATGTACCCCTAGATCTCATTGTTCTGTAACACTCCCCAGCGCCCGACCATTAACTGAGTAAGTCCTGCCCTGGTTCAATCTACCAAAATGCATGACATCGCATTTGTCTGAATTAAACTCCATCTGCCATTCGTCAGCCCACTGGCCCAATTGATCAAGATCCCATTGCAATTGGAAATAACTTTCTTCACTGTCCACTATGCCACCAATCTTAGTGTCATCTGCAAACGTGCGAACCATACCTCCGATATTCTCATCCAAATCATTAATTTAATGACAAATAACAGTGGACCCAGCACTGATCCCAGAGGCACAGCACTGGTCACAGGTCTCCAGTTTGAAAAACAGTTCTCTGCAACCACTCTCTAGCTTCTGTCAAGAAGCCAGTTTTGTATCTAGTTAGATGGATCACCCGAGATCCCGTGAGGTTTAACCTGATGCCACAACCTTACATGAGGAACCTTGTCAAAGGCCTTGCTGCAGTCCATGTAGACAACATCAACGGCACTGCCCTTATCTACCTTCTTGGGAGAGGGGGGGAGTGCGGGTGCGAGGGTGGGGGGGGTGGAGTGCGGGTGCGAGGGGGATGGTGGAGTGCGGGTGCGAGGGGGGGGGGTGGAGTGCGGGTGCGAGGGGGGTGGAGTGCGGGTGCGAGGGGGGGTGGAGTGCGGGTGCGAGGGGGGGTGGAGTGCGGGTGCGAGGGGGGGGTGGAGTGCGGGTGCGAGGGGAGGGTGGAGTACGGGTGCGAGGGGGGGATGGACTGCGGGTGCGAAGGGGGGGTGGAGTGCGGGTGCGAGGGGGGGTGGAGTGCGGGTGCGAGGGGGGGTTGGAGTGCGGGTGCGAGGGGGGGGTTGGAGTGCGGGTGCGAGGGGGGGGTGGAGTGCGGGTGCGAGGGGGGGAATGACGGTGCGAGGGGGGGTGGAGTGCGGGTGCGAGGGGGGTGGAGTGCGGGTGCGGGGGGGTGGAGTGCGGGTGCGAGGGGGGGTGGAGTGCGGGTGCGAGGGGGGGTGGAGTGAGGGGGGGAGTGCGGGTGAGAGGGGGGGTGGAGTGAGGGGAGGAGTGCGGGTGCGAGAGGGGGGTGGAGTGCGGGTGCGAGGAGGGGGTGGAGTGCGGGTACGAGGGGGGTGGAGTGCGGGTGCGAGGGGGGGTGGAGTGCGGGTGCGAGGGGGGGTGGAGTGCGGGTGCGAGGGGGGGGCGGAGTGCGGGTGCGAGGGGGGGGGGGTGGAGTGCGGGTGCGAGGGGGGGTGGAGTTCGGGTGCGAGAGGGGGTGGAGTGCGGGTGCGAGGGGGGGGTGGAGGGCGGGTGCGAGGGGGGGGTGGAGTGCGGGTGCGAGGGGGGGGTTGGAGTGCGGGTGCGAGGGGGGGTGGAGTGCGGGTGCGAGGGGGGGTGGAGTGCGGGTGCGAGGGGGGGATGGAGTGCGGGTGCGAGGGGGGAATGACGGTGCGAGGGGTTGTGGAGTGCGGGTGCGAGGGGGGTGGAGTGCGGGTGCGGGGGGATGGAGTGCGGGTGCGAGGGGGGGTGGAGTGCGGGTGCGAGGGGGGAGTGCGGGTGCGAGGGGGGGTGGAGTGCGGGTGCGAGGAGGGGGTGGAGTGCGAGTGCGAGGGGGGGTGGAGTGCGGGTGCGAGGGGGGTGTGGAGTGCGGGTGCGAGGGGGGGGGAGTGCGGGTGTGAGGGGGGGTGGAATGAAAGGGGGGGAGTGCGTGT
This sequence comes from Mustelus asterias, assembly GCF_964213995.1. Taxonomy (NCBI): domain Eukaryota; kingdom Metazoa; phylum Chordata; class Chondrichthyes; order Carcharhiniformes; family Triakidae; genus Mustelus; species Mustelus asterias. The sequence continues at coordinate 4,950 of NW_027593729.1, read as the reverse complement.
GCGCCCGGGGGTGGAGTGCGGGTGCGAGGGGGGGTGGAGTGCGGGTGCGAGGTGAGGGTGGAGTGCGGGTGCAAGGGGGGGGGTGGAGTGCGGGTGCGAGGGAGGGTGGAGTGCGGGTGCAAGGGGGGGGGAGTGCGGGTGCGAGGGAGGGTGGAGTGCGGGTGCAGGGGTGGAGTGCGGGCGCGAGGGGGGTGGAGTGCGGGTGCGAGGGAGGGTGGAGTGCGGGTGCAAGGGGGGGGGTGGAGTGCGGGTGCGAGGGGGGTGGAGTGCGGGTGCGAGGGGGGGTGGAGTGCGGGTGCGAGGGGGGGGTGGAGTGCGGGTGCGAGGGGGGTGGAGTGCGGGTGCGGGGGGGGTGGAGTGCGGGAGCGAGGGGGGGTGAGAGGGTGCGAGGGGGGTGGAGTGCAGGTGCGAGGGGGGTGGAGTGCGGTTGCGCGTGGGGGGGAGTGCGGGTGCGAGGGGGTGGAGCGCGGTTGCGAGGGGGGTGGAGTGCGGGTGCGGGGGGGTGGAGTGCGGGTGCGAGGGGGGTGGAGTGCGGGTGCGAGGGGGGGTGAGATGGTGCGAGGGGGGTAGAGTGCGGGTGAGGGGGGTGGAGTGCGGGTGCGAGGGGGGGTGGAGTGCGGGTGCGAGGGGAGTGTGGGGTGCAGGTGCGAGGGGGGTTGGAGTGCGGGTGCGAGGGGGGGTGGAGTGCGGGTGCAGGGGTGGAGTGCGTGTGCGAGCGGGGTGGAGTGCGGGTGCGGAGGGGGTGGAGTGCGGGTGCGAGGGGGGATGGAGTGCGGGTGCGAGGGGGGGTGGAGTGCGGGCGCGAGGGGGGGTGGAGTGTGGGTGCGAGGGAGGGTGGAGTGCGGGTGCAAGGGGGGTTGGAGTGCGGGTGCGAGGGGGGGTGGCGTGCGGGTGCGAGGGGGGGTGGAGTGCGGGTGCGAGGGGGGTGGAGTGCGGGTGCGGGGGGCGGGGAGTGCGGGAGCGAGGGGGCGTGAGGGGGTGCGAGGGGGGGTGGAGTGCAGGTGCGAGGGGGTGGAGTGCGGTTGCGCGTGGGGGGAGTGCGGGTGCGAGGGGGGTGGAGAGCGGGTGCGAGGGGGGTGGAGTGCGGGTGCGTGGGGGGGTGGAGTGCCGGTGCGAGGGGGGGTGGAGTGCGGGTGCGAGGGGGGTGGAGTGCGGGTGCGGGGGGTGGAGTGCAGGTGCGAGGGGGGTGGAGTGCGGTTGCGCGTGGGGGGGAGTGCGGGTGCGAGGGGGGTGGAGAGCGGGTGCGAGGGGGGTGGAGTGCGGGTGCGTGGGGGGGTGGAGTGCGGGTGCGAGGGGGGGTGGAGTGCGGGTGCGAGGGGGGTGGAGTGCGGGTGCGGGGGGTGGAGTGCGGCTGCGAGGGGGTGGAGTGCGGGTGCGAGGCGGGGTGAGATGGTGCGAGGGGGGTGGAGTGCGGGTGAGGGGGTGGAGTGCGGGTGCGAGGAGGGGTGGAGTGCGGGTGCAAGGGGAGTGTGGGGTGCGGGGGAGGGTGGAGTGCAGGTGCGAGGGGGGTTGGAGTGCGGGTGCGAGGGGGGGTGGAGTGCGGGTGCAGGGGTGGAGTGCGGGTGCGAGGGGGGTGGAGTGCGGGTGCGGGGGGGTGGAGTGCGGGTGCGGGGGGTGGAGTGCGGGTGTGAGGGGGGGTGGAGTGCGAGGGGGTGGAGTGCGGGTGCGGGGGGGTGGAGTGCGGGTGCGAGGGGGTGGAGTGCTGGTGCGAGGGGGGTGGAGTGCGGGTGTGAGGGGGGTGGAGTGCGGGTGCGAGGGGGGTGAGATGGTGCGAGGGGGGTGGAGTGCGGGTGAGGGGGGTGGAGTGCGGGGTGCGAGGGGGGGTGGAGTGCGGGTGCGAGGGGAGTGTGGGGTGCGGGGGAGGGTGGAGTGCAGGTGCGAGGGGGGTTGGAGTGCGGGTGCGAGGGGGGGTGGAGTGCGGGGGGGAGGTGGAGTGCGGGTGCGAGGGGGGGTGAGAGGGTGCGAGGGGGTGTGGAGTGCGGGTACGAGGGGGGTGGAGTGCGGGTGCGAGGGGGAGTGGAGTGCGGGGGGGGTGGAGTGCGGGTGCGAGGGGGCGTGAGGGGGTGCGAGGGGGGGTGGAGTGCAGGTGCGAGGGGGGTGGAGTGCGGTTGCGCGTGGGGGGGAGTGCGGGTGCGAGGGGGGTGGAGAGCGGGTGCGAGGGGGGTGGAGTGCGGGTGCGTGGGGGGGTGGAGTGCGGGTGCGAGGGGGGGTGGAGTGCGGGTGCGAGGGGGGGTGGAGTGCGGGTGCGGGGGGTGGAGTGCGGCTGCGAGGGGGTGGAGTGCGGGTGCGAGGCGGGGTGAGATGGTGCGAGGGGGGTGGAGTGCGGGTGAGGGGGTGGAGTGCGGGTGCGAGGAGGGGTGGAGTGCGGGTGCAAGGGGAGTGTGGGGTGCGGGGGAGGGTGGAGTGCAGGTGCGAGGGGGGTTGGAGTGCGGGTGCGAGGGGGGGTGGAGTGCGGGTGCCGGGGTGGAGTGCGGGTGCGAGGGGGGTGGAGTGCGGGTGCGGGGGGGTGGAGTGCGGGTGCGGGGGGGTGGAGTGCGGGTGCGAGGGGGGTGGAGTGCGAGGGGGTGGAGTGCGGGTGCGGGGGGGGTGGAGTGCGGGTGCGAGGGGGTGGAGTGCTGGTGCGAGGGGGGTGGAGTGCGGGTGTGAGGGGGGTGGAGTGCGGGTGCGAGGGGGGTGAGATGGTGCGAGGGGGGTGGAGTGCGGGTGAGGGGGGTGGAGTGCGGGTGCGAGGGGGGGTGGAGTGCGGGTGCGAGGGGAGTGTGGGGTGCGGGGGAGGGTGGAGTGCAGGTGCGAGGGGGGTTGGAGTGCGGGTGCGAGGGGGGGTGGAGTGCGGGGGGGAGGTGGAGTGCGGGTGCGAGGGGGGGTGAGAGGGTGCGAGGGGGTGTGGAGTGCGGGTACGAGGGGGGTGGAGTGCGGGTGCGAGGGGGAGTGGAGTGCGGGGGGGGGGTGGAGTGCGGGTGCGAGGGGGGGTGAGAGGGTGCGAGGGGGGTGAGAGGATGCGAGGGGGGTGGAGTGCGGGTACGAGGGGGGGGTGGAGTGCGGGTGCGAGGTGGGGTGGAGTGCGGGGGGTGGTGGAGTGCGGGTGCGAGTGGAGGTGAGAGGGTGCGAGGGGGGTTGGAGTGCGGGTACGAGGGGGGGTGGAGTGCGGGCGCGAGGGGGGGTGGAGTGCGGGTGCGAGGGGGGGGTGGAGTGCGGGTGGGGGGGGGTGGAGTGCGGGTCCGAGGGGGGGTGGAGTGCGGGTGCGAGTGGGGGGGTTGAGTGCGGGTGCGAGTGGGGGTGGAGTGCGGGGGGGGGGTGGTGTGCGGGTGCGAGGGGGATGGTGGAGTGCGGGTGCGAGGGGGGGGGTGGAGTGCGGGTGCGAGGGGGGGTGGAGTGCGGGTGCGAGGGGGGGTGGAGTGCGGGTGCGAGGGGGGGTGGAGTGCGGGTGCGAGGGGGGGGTGGAGTGCGGGTGCGAGGGGAGGGTGGAGTACGGGTGCGAGGGGGGATGGACTGCGGGTGCGAAGGGGGGGTGGAGTGCGGGTGCGAGGGGGGGTTGGAGTGCGGGTGCGAGGGGGGGGTTGGAGTGCGGGTGCGAGGGGGGGGGGTGGAGTGCGGGTGCGAGGGGGGGAATGACGGTGCGAGGGGGGGTGGAGTGCGGGTGCGAGGGGGGTGGAGTGCGGGTGCGGGGGGGTGGAGTGCGGGTGCGAGGGGGGGTGGAGTGCGGGTGCGAGGGGGGGTGGAGTGAGGGGGGGAGTGCGTGTGAGAGGGGGGGTGGAGTGAGGGGAGGAGTGCGGGTGCGAGAGGGGGGTGGAGTGCGGGTGCGAGGAGGGGGTGGAGTGCGGGTACGAGGGGGGTGGAGTGCGGGTGCGAGGGGGGTGGAGTGCGGGTGCGAGGGGGGCGGAGTGCGGGGTGCGAGGGGGGGGGGGGTGGAGTGCGGGTGCGAGGGGGGGTGGAGTTCGGGTGCGAGAGGGGGTGGAGTGCGGGTGCGAGGGGGGGTGGAGGGCGGGTGCGAGGGGGGGGTGGAGTGCGGGTGCGAGGGGGGGTTTGGAGTGCGGGTGCGAGGGGGGTGGAGTGCGGGTGCGAGGGGGGGTGGAGTGCGGGTGCGAGGGGGGGATGGAGTGCGGGTGCGAGGGGGGAATGACGGTGCGAGGGGGTGTGGAGTGCGGGTGCGAGGGGGGTGGAGTGCGGGTGCGGGGGGATGGAGTGCGGGTGCGAGGGGGGGTGGAGTGCGGGTGCGAGGGGGGGAGTGCGGGTGCGAGGGGGGGTGGAGTGCGGGTGCGAGGAGGGGGTGGAGTGCGAGTGCGAGGGGGGTGGAGTGCGGGTGCGAGGGGGGTGTGGAGTGCGGGTGCGAGGGGGGGGGAGTGCGGGTGTGAGGGGGGGTGGAATGAAAGGGGGGGAGTGCGTGTGCGCCCGGGGGTGGAGTGCGGGTGCGAGGTGAGGGTGGGGTGCGGGTGCAAGGGGGGGGGTGGAGTGCGGGTGCGAGGGAGGGTGGAGTGCGGGTGCAAGGGGGGGGGAGTGCGGTGCGAGGGAGGGTGGAGTGCGGGTGCAGGGGTGGAGTGCGGGCGCGAGGGGGGGTGGAGTGCGGGTGCGAGGGAGGGTGGAGTGCGGGTGCAAGGGGGGGGGTGGAGTGCGGGTGCGAGGGGGTGGAGTGCGGGTGCGAGGGGGGGTGGAGTGCGGGTGCGAGGGGGGGTGGAGTGCGGGTGCGAGGGGGTGGAGTGCGGGTGCGGGGGGGGTGGAGTGCGGGAGCGAGGGGGGGTGAGAGGGTGCGAGGGGGGTGGAGTGCAGGTGCGAGGGGGGTGGAGTGCGGTTGCGCGTGGGGGGGAGTGCGGGTGCGAGGGGGGTGGAGCGCGGTTGCGAGGGGGGTGGAGTGCGGGTGCGGGGGGGTGGAGTGCGGGTGCGAGGGGGGTGGAGTGCGGGTGCGAGGGGGGGTGAGATGGTGCGAGCGGGGTGGAGTGCGGGTGAGGGGGGTGG
>NW_027593728.1:7500-22500 GCF_964213995.1 Mustelus asterias | reverse complement strand
ATCGGAGGATGGTGGGACAGGAGGAGTTGGGGAAGGCCCATAGGCACGGTGGCACAGTGGTTAGCACTGCTGCCTCACAGTGCCAGGGGCCCAGGTTCAATTCCAGCCTTGGGTGACTGTCTGTGTAGAATTTGCACGCTCTCCTCGACTCTGCATGGGTTTCCTCCGGGTGTTCCGGTTTCCTCCCACAGTCCAAAGATGTCGAGGTTAGGTGGACTGGCCATGCTCAATTGCCCCTTAGTATCCAAAGATGTTTAGATGAGGTGGATTGGCCATGGTAAATGTGTGGGGCTGTGGGGAATGGGTAGGGGAAAGGGTTTGGCTCAGATACTCTGTCAGAGATTCGGTGCAGACTCGATGGGCTGAATGGCCTCCTTCTGCACTGGGATTCTGTGGTTCAACCAGTTTCCATTATTCTCCTGAAAACTTTCAAATAATCAGCCGCTGATCCTTCGAAAAACCGGGGAATACAATCCTCGTTTGTGTTATTTTACCACCTTGTGATTTAACCCTTGCTGTCCTGGTATCATTCTGGTAAATCTACACTGTACACAAATGGATGGAGCGGTGCCACATAGGAGGTTAGTGCGCTAAATTAAAGTGCATGGGATTGGGGGAATATAATGGCACGGATTGAGAATTGGTTCACAGACAGGGAACAGTGAGTCGGAAGAAATGAATCTTTTTCTAAGTAGCAGGCAGTGACGAGTGGGGTCCCGCAGGGGTCAGTTCTTGGGTCCCAGCTATTCACAAAACACATCAGTGATTTGGATGAGGGAACCAAACGTAATATTCTCAAGTTTGCTGATGAGGCGAAACTTGGTGGGAATGTGAGTGATGAGGAGGATGTTAAGAGGATTCGGGGTGATTTAGGCAAGTTGAGTGAGTGGGGAAATACATGGCAGATGCAGAATAATGTGGATAAATGTGACGTTATCCACTTTGGACGGAGGAAGAGAATGGCAGAGTATTAGTTGAATGGTGATAGATTGGGAAATGTTGTACAAAGGGACCTGGGTATCTGAGAACACCAGTCACTGAAAGCAAGCATGCAGCTACAGCAAGCAGTTAGGAAGACCAATGGGATGTTGTCCTTCATTGCAAGAGGGTTCGAGTAGAAGAGCAAGGATGTCTTACTGCAGCTGGACAGAGCCTCGGTGAGACCACACCTGGAGTCTTGTGTCCAGTGTTCCTCTCCTTATCTGAGGAAGGATGTACTTGCCACAGAGGGAGAGCAGTGAATGTTCACCAGACTGATTCCTGGGATGGCAGCATTGATGTCTGAGGGGAGATTGGGTCGGCTGGGCCTGTATTCACTGGAATGTAGAAGAGTGAGCGGGGATCTAATTGAAAGGTATAAAATTCTGACAGTGCTGGACAGGCTGGATACAGGGATATTGTTTCCTCCGGCTGGGGGTGTCTGGAACAAGGGGTCACAGTCTCAGGATACGGGGGAGGCCATTTGGGACTGAGATGAGGGGAAACCTCTCCACTCAGAGGGTGGTGAACCTGTGGAATTCTCTCCCACAGAAAGCTGTGGAGACCAAGTCACTGAATATATTTAAGAAGGAAATAGATAGATTTCTAGACTCTGAAGGTGTCGAGGTGTATGGGGAGAGCGCTGGGGTATGGCATTGAGACAGAGGATCGGCCATGATAGTGTTGAATGGTGGGTTAGGCTCGAAGGGCTGAATGGCCTCCTCCTCCTCCTATTTTCTATGTTTCTGTGACTGCCCCAAGTCTCTTTGGGCCTCCACTCTTTCCAGCTTTTCCCCATTCATAAAGCAATGTGTTCTATCCTTTTTAAAGTGGGTGACCACACAATTGTCTGCAATGAAATCCACCTTTCACTCTTTGAACCATTCAGTTAGGACATTTCACTTTAGGGCGGCCCGGTGGCACAGTGGTTCGTACTGCTGCCTCACAGCGCCAGGGACCCGGGTTCAATTCCAGCCTCAGCTCGCTGTCAGTGTAGAGTTCTCCCAGTGTCTGCGTGGGTTTCCTCCGGGTGCTCCAGTTTCCTCCCACAGTCCAACGATGTGCGGGTTAGGTGGATTGGCCATGATAAATTGACCCTAGTGTCAGGGGATTAACAGGGTAACTATATGGGGTTACGGGAATAGGGCCTGGGTGGGATTGTGGTCGATGCAGACTCGATGGGCCGAATGGTCTACCCTTCAGGGATTCTATGATTCAAGGATCTTAAATCATTGATAAATACGATGAAACTGAGACAGACATGGGGGCTTTGCAGCAGCAGACAGAATGGGAATCATTGCATCCTGCATGGAGTTTTATTACACAATCAATTTCAGAAAATTCACAACTCAAATTCATAACAGCAAAGTGTGGGATTGGAAACTTGGAATTATTAGCCCAGGACTAAAGTTTAAAAGCTAAACACTGACATTCAGAAACAGGAGATGGCCTCACATCTTCAATTCTGTGATTGTCCCCCATCTCCTGCTCTGAATATTACAATATCTCTGCCCCCTTCATGCGTCTGCAGACTTTGAAAGTTACTCAGACATCGGTGAAACTAGTCTTTATCTCGGGGCGTTTCCTGTGAAATTTGCACCTTCTCCAAAGAGACACAATCTAATTGACGCTTTCTGATACAATCTGAATCTCCTTTCAAACAACCTCCCAACCCCACTGTGCAGGAATGTCACCTTTTGTCACATTCCCCAACACAATTGTTGACACTTTATCAGGAGGGAAAAGTAGATTCAACTGACAGATTCTGAGCCCAGGTTGAATCTTTAAGATGTAAAAATGAACTGAAAGCCCAGGTCTCTCTGTTCCTGCATCCATTTTAACGTTGACCCATTGATTTTAAATTGCTTCTCCTGTATAAAAATATAATCTATCAACCTCAGATTTAAACATTAATAAGCGACTGAGCATCAACTGCGAATTATAGAAGGTAGTTGCAAACTAATATCACAGCTGGTGTGGCAAAGTGTTTCTGAATTCCACTCCTACAAGTCTAAAATCCTCAACATTGTTTGAAATCCAATGTCCCCAAGTCCTGGACTCCCCAACCAGCAGGAAAAGTTGTTCTTTATCAGTCCTCTCCATTCCCCTTATTATCTTGAAGTGTTTGATCCAATCATCCCGTAGCCTAAATTCCAGCATTACAGAGTAACACTTCAACGACACTTTTCAACAAACAATCCCAAACCAAATACAGAACAGGGTTCATAGAATCCTGCAGTGCAGGAGGCCATTCGGCCCATCGAGTCTGCACTGACCACAATCCCACCCAGGCCCCATCCCTATCATCCCATACATTTACCTCAGCTAATCCTCCTGACACTAAGGGACAATTTACCTTGGCCAATCCACCTAACCTGTACACCTGATAGAAGTCTGCCAGATTATGAGGGGCATGGACAGAGTGGATCGTCAGAAGCTTTTTCCCAGGGTGGAAGAGTTATTACTCGGGGGCATAGGTTTAAGGTGCGAGGGGCAAGGTTTAAAGGAGATGTGGGAGGAAAGTTTTTTTACACAGAGGGTGGTGGGTGCCTGGAACTCGTTGCCGTGGGAGGTAGTGGAAACGGATACGATAGTGACTTTTCAAGGGCTGAGAGCAAAGACAAAACATGTGGTCATCTCTGGTACGCTACAGGTGCCACGTGATAGCGAGTTGAGGAACAGGGAGAGAGTGCACTTAAACATGTGGTTGCAGGGATGGTGCAGGAGGGAGGGTTTCAGATACGTGGATAATTGGAACACGTTCTGGGGAAGGTGGGACCTCTACAAACAGGACGGGGTGCACCTGAACCAGAGGGGCACCAATATCCTGGGAGGGAAATTTGCTACAGCTCTTCAGGGGGATTTAAACTAATTTGTCAGGGGAGTGGGAAAAGGAGTTGTAGTCCGGAAGTCAGTGTTGAGGGTGGTGAGATATTGGGGAAGGTATCAAGGTCAAGGGTGGGTACCAGTAGACAGGAAGATGGGTTGAAGTGTGTCTACTTCAATGCAAGGAGCATCCGGAACAAGGTGGATGAACTTGGGGCGTGGATTGCTACTTGGGACTACGATGTTGTGGCTATTACGGAGACGTGGGTAGAACAAGGACAGGAATGGTTGTTGGACGTTCCGGGGTATAGATGTTTCAGTAAGTGTAGGGAAGCTGGTAAAAGAGGTGGAGGAGTAGCATTGTTAATCAAGGATAGTTTAACGGCTGCGGAAAAGCACTTTGAGGGGGATATGCACACTGAGGTAATATGGGCTGAAGTTAGAAACAGGAAAGGAGCGGTCACGCTGCTAGGAGTTTACTATAGGCCCCCAAATAGTAATAGAGATGTGGAGGAAGAAATTGCTAAGCAGATTATGGATACGTGTGGGGGTCACAGGGTAGTTGTCATGGGGGACTTTAACTTTCCAAATATTGATTGGAACCTTTGTAGGTCAAATAGTTTGGATGGGGCACTTTTTGTGCAGTGTGTGCAGGAGGGTTTCCTGACACAATATGTGGATAGGCCGACAAGGGGTGAGGCCACATTGGATTTGGTACTGGGAAATGAACCGGGCCAAGTGTTAGATTTGGTTGTGGGAGAGAACTTTGGAGATAGTGACCACAATTCGGTGTCTTTTGTTATTGCAATGGAGAGGGATAGGGCCGTACGGCAGGGCAAGGCTTACAATTGGGGGAGAGGTAATTATGATGCGATTAGGCAAGAATTAGGGGGCATAAGATGGGAACAGAAACTGTCAGGGAAAGGCACTGATGAAAAGTGGAACTTTTTCAAGGAACAAATACTGGGTGTCCTTGATAGGTATGTCCCTGTCAGGCAGGGAGGAAATGGCCGAGTGAGGGAACCGTGGTTCACAAAAGAGGTGGAATGTCTTGTGAAAAGGAAGAGGGAAGCTTATGTAGGGATGAGGAAACAAGGTTCAGATGGCTCGATTGAGGGTTACAAGTTAGCAAGGAATGAGCTGAAAAAGGGGCTGAGGAGAGCTAGGAGGGGACATGAGAAGTCCTTGGCGGGTCGGATCAAGGAAAACCCCAAGGCTTTTTACTCTTATGTGAGGAATAAAAGAATGACCAGGGTGAGGTTAGGGCCGGTCAAGGACAGTGGTGGGAACTTGTGTATGGAATCAGTAGAGATAGGCGAGGTGATGAATGAATACTTTTCTTCAGTGTTCACCAAGGAGAGGGGCCATGTTTTTCAGGAAGAGAAGGTGTTACAGGCTAATAGGCTGGAGGAAATAGATGTTCGGAGGGAGGATGTATTGGCAGTTTTGAATAAACTGAAGGTCGATAAGTCCCCTGGGCCTGATGAAATGTATCCTAGGATTCTTTGGGAGGCGAGGGATGAGATTGCAGAGCCTTTGGCTTTGATCTTTGGGTCCTCGCTGTCCACGGGGATGGTGCCAGAGGGATGGTGCCAGAGGCTAAAGTGCAAAGGGACTTGGGAGTCCTAGTCCAGGATTCTCTAAAGGTAAACTTGCAGGTTGAGTCCGTAATTAAGAAAGCAAATGTAATGTTGTCATTTATCTCAAGAGGCTTGGAATACAAAAGCAGGGATGTACTTCTGAGGCTTTATAAAGCACTGGTTAGGCCCCATTTGGAGTACTGTGAGCAATTTTGGGCCCCACACCTCAGGAAGGACATACTGGCACTGGAGCGGGTCCAGCGGAGATTCACACGGATGATCCCAGGAATGGTAGGCCTGACATACGATGAACGTCTGAGGATCGTGGGATTATATTCATTGGAGTTTAGGAGGTTGAGGGGAGATCTGATAGAAACTTACAAGATAATGAACGGCTTAGATAGGATGGACGTAGGGAAGTTGTTTCCATTAACAGGGGAGACTAGGACGCGGGGGCACAGCCTTAGAATAAAAGGGAGTCACTTTAGAACAGAGATGAGGAGAAATTTCTTCAGCCAGAGAGTGGTGGGTCTGTGGAATTCATTGCCACAGAGGGCTGTGGAGGCCGAGACGTTGAGCGTCTTCAAGACAGAAATTGATAAATTCTTGATTTCTCGAGGAATTAAGGGCTATGGGGAGAGAGCGGGTAAATGGAGTTGAAATCAACCATGATTGAATGGTGGAGTGGACTCGATGGGCCGAATGGCCTTACTTCCGCTCCTATGTCTTATGGTCTTATGGTCTTATGGACTGGAGAGTGGCAAATGTTGTTCCTCTGTTTAAGAAAGGGAATAGAAATGACCCTGGTAATTATAGACCGGTTAGTCTGACTTCGGTGGTTGGTAAATTGATGGAAAAGGTCCTTAGGGATGGGATTTACGACCATTTAGAAAGATGCGGATTAATCCGGGATAGTCAGCACGGATTTGTGAAGGGTAAATCATGCCTCACAAATTTGATAGAATTTTTTGAGGAGGTAACTAGGTGTGTTGATGAAGGTAGGGCGGTTGATGTCATATACATGGATTTTAGTAAGGCGTTTGATAAGGTCCCCCATGGTCGGCTTATGATGAAAGTAAGGAGGTGTGGGATAGAGGGAAAGTTGGCCGATTGGATAGGTAACTGGCTATCTGATCGAAGACAGAGGGTGGTGGTGGATGGAAAATTTTCGGACTGGAGGCAGGTTGCTAGCGGAGTGCCGCAGGGATCGGTGCTTGGTCCTCTGCTCTTTGTGATTTTTATTAATGACTTAGAGGAGGGGGCTGAAGGGTGGATCAGTAAATTTGCTGATGACACCAAGATTGGTGGAGTCGTGGATGAGGTGGAGGGGTGTTGTAGGCTGCAAAGAGACATAGATAGGATGCAAAGCTGGGCTGAAAAATGGCAAATGGAGTTTAACCCTGATAAATGTGAGGTGATTCATTTTGGTAGGACAAATTTAAATGTGGATTACAGGGTCAAAGGTAGGGTTCTGAAGACTGTGGAGGAACAGAGAGATCTTGGGGTCCATATCCACAGATCTCTAAAGGTTGCCACTCAAGTGGATAGAGCTGTGAAGAAGGCATATAGTGTGTTAGCTTTTATTAACAGGGGTTGGAGTTTAAGAGCCGTGGGGTTATGCTGCAACTGTACAGGACCTTGGTGAGACCGCATTTGGAATATTGCGTGCAGTTCTGGTCACCTCACTATAGGAAGGATGTGGAAGCGCTGGAAAGAGTGCAGAGGAGATTTACCAGGATGCTGCCTGGTTTGGAGTGTCGGTCTTATGAGGAAAGGTTGAGGGAGCTGGGGCTGTTCTCTCTGGAGCGGAGGAGATTGAGGGGAGACTTAATAGAGGTTTATAAAATGATGAAGGGGATAGATCGAGTGAACGTTCAAAGACTATTTCCTCGGGTGGATGGAGCTATTACAAGGGGGCATAACTATAGGGTTCATGGTGGGAGATATAGGAAGGATATCAGAGGTAGGTTCTTCACGCAGAGAGTGGTTGGGGTGTGGAATGGACTGCCTGCAGTGATAGTGGAGTCAGACACTTTAGGAACATTTAAGCGGTTATTGGATAGGCACATGGAGCACACCAGGATGGTAGGGAGTGGGATAGCTTGATCTTGGTTTCAGATGAAGGTCGGCACAACATCGTGGGCCGAAGGGCCTGTTCTGTGCTGTACTGTTCTATGTTCTATGTTCTAAGGGCGTCTTGACAAAGACATGAATAAGATGGGAATGGAGGGATATGGTCCCCGGAAGGGTAGGGGGTTTTAGTTCAGTCAGGCAGCATGGTCGGTGCAGGATTGGAGAGCCGAAAGACCTGTTCCCGTGCTGTAATTTTCTTTGTTCTATCTTTGGAGTGTGGGATGAAACCGGAGCACCCGGAGGAATCCCACACAAACACGGGAAGGACGTTCAAACTCCAGTCAGAAAGTGACCCATGCTGGGAATCGAAGGCGTGTCCCTGGCACTGTGAGGAAGCAGTGCTAACCCCTGCATCACTGTGCCACCCCCATATTGAAATCTTGGGTTCAAATTCAAGACAGCCGCAAATTCACTTTGAGAAAAGTTCCCTCTGCTGTGTCAAAGGAATTTTTAATTGAGGATTTTTATTTCTGGGAAACTGAACTCACATTGAACAGCATCCCAGTGTGGGATTTAAACTCTAGTTTGTTTCAGTCCTGGGGAGAGAGATGGAGCGAGAGGGAGAGATACAGATACAGAGGCAGAGAGACACAGAAACAGGATGGGATTGTGCTGTACATGTTTCAGAGCTGACACTGAGACACACACGAGATGTATAATCGCAGACCAGAGTGAATCATTCTTTGTTACCTGCAGTGTCCTGGACATGGACAGATGCTGACACTCAGACACACACAACAACAACTTGCATTTATATAGCACCTTGGACAGTATTATCCCAAGATGCTTCACAGGAGACTTAATGTGAGAAATTTGACCCCGAGTCACAGGAGAGTTTAGGGTCACATGTCCCAAAGGTTTGGCCAGATCGTTTTTATGGACTATTTTAATTGGAGGAAAAGGAGGTGTTAAAATGGAGAAAACCAATCTGCATCACTAATGTTCTTTATGGAAGGAAATCTGCCGTCCTTACCTGGTCGGGCCTACATGTGACTCCAGCCCCACAGCAGTGTGGTTGACTCTTAGATGCTGTTTGAAATGGCCTAGCAAGCCACTCAGTTCATGAACAATTAGGGACGAGGAGTAAACGCTGGCAGAACCAGCCAGGCCCACATCCCATGGATGTATTTGAGTAAAACGTTCAGGGAAGGAATTCCAGAGTTGGAGCCCACGCAGATGAAGACACAGCTCCCAATGGTGAAACGATTCAAATTGTGGATGGTCACGGAGCCAGAATGAAAGGGAAACAGATATGGGAGGATGGTGGGACTGGAGGAGGTGGATAACCAGCAAGAAACATTTCTCTCTCTCTGTGCTATCAGTTTCCATTATTCTCCTGACAAATTGGATCAAATTGTCCCTGACACTCCAAAATTCCCGGGAATACAGCCCTCGTTTGTGTCTCCATAGCTGCGTATCTGTCACATTTAAAATACTAACGTTACTTTAGTGAAGAGACAACTCTGTCAGAAATATCTCAGTGCTGCGTTCACACGAAATGGCCACTGGGAAGAAACGCCAAATGGCTGCCTGATATTTGTGGATATTTTTCACTGATTCCCAGAAAGGGAGAGATGGACAGAAGACACAGACACAGAGAGTGAGAAAAAGAGAGAGACACAGATTGATGGAGGTATAAAAGGTTTCCCTTTACCTGCACATGATTTAACTTGTTCCCAGTTGGTTTATGGATTCTCTCCTCAACTTATTGTCCAAAGTGCATCACTTCACATTTCTCAGTGTTGGAGTTAACTGCCTGACCGTTTCATTTCAATCTCCTCTGCACCCGCTCTCAAACACAAATAATTGTCTGGTAGAAAGTGAGAAGGAGCCTCGACAGAGAGGTTGGGAAGGATTGAATGGGGAGAGGCAGAAACCCTCAACACATTTCAAAACTACACTGATTCCCACTTGAAGGAATAACTTCTCCACCCCAACACCATCCCGTCATTCTCGATAAGCCCATGCTGCCCGTGTTCTGTGATAAATTACACGCAAGTGAAAAGATGATTTTAAATAGTGGGGTTACATTTGCCACCCCCCAATCTGTAGGAACTGCTCCAGAGTCTATAGAATTTTGGAAGATGACCAGCAATGCATCCAATATTTCCAGCGCCGCTTCCTTTAATACTCTGGGATGTAGATTATCAGGCCCTGGGGCTTTGTCAGCCTTTAACCCCATTCATTCCCCCAGCACCATTTTCTTACTAATACTGATTTCCTTCAATTCAATTCCACACTCTCACTAAACCATTGGTTCCCTAACATTTCTGCCAGGTTATCTGTGCCTCTTTTGTGAAGACAGAACCAAAGTATATCTTCAATTCTTCTGCCATTTCTTTGCTCCCCATTATAATTTCCCCGGAGAGATGGAGAGAGACAGAGTCACTGAGAGATAGGGATGAGATAGTAATGCAGAGAGTAACAGTGAGATATTCAGGTGGGCAAGCAGCTAATAGTGGGGTACAACAAGGATCACTCCAAAGCCACAGATATTGCCTCATGTTGCCGCTGTCGCCATTTACCTTAAATCAGCATCCTCTGCTTCCCAACCTTTCCCCCAATGTGCCGATTATCTCAAAGCTGATCCTCTCAGTCCCGGGACATCACTGCAGGAGTTCCTCAGGGTGAATGTCCGAGGCCCCAACCATCTTCAGCTGCTCCATCACTGACCTTCCCTCCATAGGTGAGATGTTCGCTGATGATCGCACCATTCACAACTCCTCAGATTGTGAAATAGTCAATGCCGGAATACTGAGCAGGACAGGCAGCATCTGTGTAAAGAGAAGCAGATTCTGGGACTGGGGGACTGAGAGACAGGAAGATAGTGAAACACACACAAACTCACTGACAACAAACGCAGTGATGCACACACACACACACACACAGATACACGCACAGTCTCACACACACACACACACAGATACACGCACAGTCTCACACACACACACACACACACACAGATAGAGAACACTCCCACAATCTCACTCACAATATCCTAATCCCCCTGGCATTAAGGGGCAATTTATCATGGGCAATCAACCTAACGCACGCATCTTTGGAGTGTGGGAGGAAATCGGAGCACACGGAGGAAACCCACGCAGACACGGGGAGAACGTGCAAACTCCACACAGACAGTCACCCGAGACCGGAATTGAACCCAGGTCCGTTGCACTGTGAGGCAGCAGAGCTAACCACTGTACCACCCATGTTGTCCTTCATTGCAAGAGGATTGGAGTAGAAGAGCAAGGATGTCTTACTGCAGCTGGACAGGGCCTCGGTGAGACCACACCTGGAGTCTTGTGTCCAGTGTTCCTCTCCTTATCCGAGGAAGGATGTACTTGCCACAGAGGGAGAGCAGTGAATGTTCACCAGACTGATTCCTGGGATGGCAGCATTGATGTCTGAGGGGAGATTGGGTCGGCTGGGCCTGTATTCACTGGAATGGAGAAGAGTGAGCGGGGATCTAATTGAAAGGTATAAAATTCTGACAGTGCTGGACAGGCTGGATACAGGGATATTGTTTCCTCCGGCTGGGGGTGTCTGGAACAAGGGGTCACAGTCTCAGGATACGGGGGAGGCCATTTGGGACTGAGATGAGGGGAAACCTCTTCACTCAGAGGGTGGTGAACCTGTGGAATTCTCTCCCACAGAAAGCCGTGGAGACCAAGTCACTGAATATATTTAAGAAGGAAACAGATAGATTTCTAGACTCTAAAGGTGTCGAGGTGTATGGGGAGAGCGCTGGGGTATGGCATTGAGACAGAGGATCGGCCATGATAGTGTTGAATGGTGGGTCAGGCTCGAAGGGCTGAATGGCCTCTTCCTCCTCCTATTTTCTATGTTGACGTGACCGCCCCAAGTCTCTTTGGGCCTCCACTCTTTCCAGCAATTGGAGATAACTTTCTTCACTGTCCACTATGCCACCAATCTTGGTGTAGTCTGCAAACCTACTAACCATGCCCCCTATATTCTCATCCAAATCATTAATATAAATGACAAATAACAATGGGCCCAGCACTGATCACTGAGGCACACTGCTGATCACAGGCCTCCAGTTTGAAAAACAACCTTCTACAACCACCCTCTGGCTTCTGTCAAGAAGCCAATTTTGTATCCATTTAGATACCTCACCCTGGATCCCGTGAGATTTATTTTTATGCAACAACCTACCATGCGGTACCTTGTCAAAGGCCTTTCTAAAGTCCATGTAGACAACATCAACTGCACTGCCCTCATCTACCTTCTTGGTTTCCCCTTCAAAAAACTCAATTAAATTTGTGGGACATGATTTTCCACTCACAAAGCCATGCTGACTGTCCCTAGTCTAATCAGTGCCTTAGGTGATTTAGTCATGGTAAATGCACGGGCTTATGGGGATAGGGTGGAGGGGACAGGATAGGGTGGAGGGGAGGGCCTGGGTAGGCTGTTCTTTCAGAGAGACAGTGCAGACTCGATGGGCGGAATGGCCTCCTTCTGCACTGCAGGGATTCTATGAGAGACCTTTGCATGGTCCTGCCCTGCCTGTTACAATTCCCAAGGTGGGCGGGATGGGAAACTTCCACACTAAGTGTCAACTTAGCACGGCCAATCCACCTAACCTATTCAACTTTGGGCACTAAGTGGCAACGTAGCATGGTCAATTCACCAAATCTTCACATTTTTGGACACTAAGGGGCAATTTACCATGGGTAATCCACCTAACCTACTCATCATTGGACACTAGGGAACAACTTAACATGGCCAATCCACCCAACACGCACACCTTTGAATCTTAAGGGGCAATTTAGCATGGCCAATCCACCTAACATGCAGATATTTGGACATTAAGGGGCGATTTAGCATGGCCAATTCACCCAAGCTTCGCATTTTTGGACACTTAAGGGCAATTTAGCATGGCAATCCACCGAACCTACACATCATCCTGTCTCTCTCTCTTAATATCTCTTTGTATGTTCGTGTGTGTCTCTCTATCTCTCTGACGCTCTCTGAATAGATCTGTGTGTGTGTCTCTGTCACTCACTCTCTTTCTGAATATATCTGTGCATCTGTTTTGCTGTCTCTCTCCCTTAATCACTTACCCTCTCCCTCCCTCTGTCTCTCTACCTTCTCTCCTCACCCTCCATCACCCCCTCTCTCTGTATGTTGGTCTGTACATCTATATGTGTGTGTTAGTCTTTCTATGTATCTATCTGTCTTACTGTGTTTCCCTCTCTCCCTCTCTCTGTGTATTTGTGGGTGCCTGTCTGTGTGTCTTTCTATATATTTCTGAGTATCTGAGAATATCTGCCTCTGTATATATCGCAGCATATCTGTGTGTGTGTCTCCATATATCTATGTGTGTCTATGTATAGATGCTGGCACGGTGGCATAGTGGTTAGCACAATTACCACACACCGCCAGGGACCCAGGTTCGATTCCCGGCTCGGGTCACTGTCTGTGTGGAGTCTGCACGTTCTCCCCGTGTCTGCGTGGGTTTCCTCCGAGTGCTCTGGTTTCCTCCCACAGTCTGAAAGACGTGTTGGTTAGGGTGCATTGGCCGTGCTACATCCTCCCTCAGTGTACCCGAACAGGCGACTAGGGGATTTTCACACTAACTTCATTGCATTGTTAATGTAAGCCTACTTGTGACACTAATAAATAAACTTTACAGAAAAGAAACTTTCTATCTTTGATAGAGAGGTTAAGATGATTCCATTTCACATCTTCCTGCTTTGGGGAAATGGGAGTTATCTTTGCATTTACAAGGATATGGGGAGGGAGGTGTTTGAATGGACATTCAGCTTTTTGGGTGATTAAAGTGTTAATTTGTTTCCAGAAGCTGTTTACAGTGATTGTCCCGAGAGATTGTATCGTTCAGTGATGTCGACGTCTCCAATACTTCAGACAGAGGAAGGAAACAATATACAAAAGGAAAGATTGGGGGAATCACTACATTGAAGGTGTGAGGCCTCATCACTCTCTGTCTGGTTTTGTTCTGAAATCTTTACATTTTTAAACACTGAAACCTCTTGCCCTTGTTGGGAATATCACTGCGGTTTGAGAAAAGCAAACACTGATCCCACATTAAACACCCCCCCCAACACAGGACTGAGCAGAGAGTGTGAAATGGAACTGCTGTCAGAGTGGATTATTGTTATAGATGGATAAGAAACACTCCTCCATTTTCAAACCTGTCTCCTGTTTCTGTAGCGTTTCGGGCTCCCCTGACACATAAGTACAGAGAGAGACACACACAAAGGTACAGAGTGAGAGAGACACACACAAAGGTACAGAGTGAGAGAGACACAAACATACAGAGACAGAGACACACAAAAATACAGAGAGAGGAACACAGATACAGAAAGAGACAAGGGAGACACAGAGAGAGGGAGACACAGAGAGAGACACACACAGAAAGAGAGAGACAGAGAGAAAGAGTGACAGAGAGAAAGAGTGACAGAGAGAAAGAGTGACAGAGAGAAAGAGTGACAGAGGGAGAGGGACACAGGAGAGGACAGACAGACAGAGAGTGAGACAGAGAGAGAGACAGAGAGAGAGACAGAGAGAACGAGACAGAGATAGAGAGAAAGATAGAGCGAGAAAGAGATAGAGAGAGGGAGAGAGAGAGAGAGACAGACAGAGAGACACAGAGAGGGAGACAGAGATAGAGCGCGACAGAGACAGAGTGACACAGAGAGAGAGAGAGACACACACAAAGAGAGAGAGAGAGAGACAGAGAGAGAGAGAGAGAGAAAGAGAGAGGGACAGAGAGAGGGACAGAGAGAGAGAGAGAGACAGACAGAGACAGACAGAGACAGACAGAGACAGACAGAACCGCAAAGAGAGAGAGACAGAGCGAGAGGGGGCCAGAAAGAGAGAGAGACAGAGAGAGACAGAGAAAGAGAGAGACAAAGACGGAGAGAGACAAAAACGGAGAGAGACAAAGACGGAGAGAGACAGAGAGAGACAAAGACGGAGAGAGACAGAGAGAGAGGGAGACAGAGAGAGAGGGAGACAGAGAGGGAGGGAGACAGAGAGGGAGGGAGACACAGAGGGAGGGAGACACAGAGGGAGGGAGACACAGAGGGAGGGAGACACAGAGGGAGGGAGACACAGAGGGAGGGAGACACAGAGGGAGGGAGACACAGAGGGAGGGAGACACAGAGGGAGGGAGACACAGAGGGAGGGAGACACAGAGGGAGGGAGACACAGAGGGAGGGAGACACAGAGGGAGGGAGACACAGAGGGAGGGAGACACAGAGGGAGGGAGACACTGAGGGAGGGAGACACTGAGGGAGGGAGACACTGAGGGAGGGAGACACTGAGGGAGGGAGACACTGAGGGAGGGAGACACTGAGGGAGGGAGACACTGAGGGAGGGAGACACTGAGGGAGGGAGACACTGAGGGAGGGAGACACTGAGGGAGGGAGACACTGAGGGAGGGAGACACTGAGGGAGGGAGACACAGAGGGAGGGAGACACAGAGGGAGGGAGACACAGA
>NW_027593727.1:5000-27853 GCF_964213995.1 Mustelus asterias | reverse complement strand
GAGGGCGTGCCCGCAACTGTCGGAGGGTCAGTGCTTGAGGGAGTGCCGCACTTGTCAGAGGGTCAGTTACTGAGGGACTGCTGCACTGTTTGGTGGGCCAGTGCTGAGGAGTGGCCGCACTGTCGGAGGGTCAGTACTGAGGGAGTGCCGCACTGTTCGGAGGGTCAGTACTGAGGGAGTGCCGCACTGTCGGAGGTTCAGTGCTGAGGGAGTGCCGCACTGTCGGAGGGTCAGTGCTGAGGGAGTGCCGCACTGTCAGAGGGTCAGTGCTGAGGGAGTGCCGCACTTTCGGAGGGTCAGTGCTGAGGGAGTGCCGCACTGTCAGAGGGTTATTACTGAGGGAGTGCCGCACTGTCCGGAGGGTCAGTGCTGAGGGAGTGCCGCACCGTCAGAGGGTCAGTACTGAGGGAGTGCCGCACTGTCGGAGGGTCAGTACTGAGGGAGTGCTGCACTGTCGGAGGGTCAGTACTGAGGGAGTGCCGCACTGTCAGAGGGTTATTACTGAGGGAGTGCCGCACTGTCGGAGGGTCAGTACTGAGGGAGTGCCACACTGTCAGAGGGTCAGTACTGAGGGAGTGCCGCACTGTCAGAGGGTCAGTACTGAGGGAGGTGCCGCACTGTCAGAGGGTCAGTGCTGAGGGAGTGCCGCACTGTGGGAGGGTCAGTACTGAGGGAGTGTCGCACTGTCGGAGGGTCAGTACTGAGGGAGTGCCGCACTGTGGGAGTGTCAGTACTGAGGGAGTGCCGCACTGTCGGGAGGGTCAGTACTGAGGGAGTGCCGCACTGTTGGAGGTCAGCGCTGAGGGAGTGCCGCACTGTGGATGGGTCAGTACTGAGGGAGAGCCGCACTGTCAGAGGGTCAGTGCTGAGGGAGTGCCGCACTGTCGGAGGGTTGGTTTCTGAGGGAGTGCCACACTGTCAGAGGGTCAGTGCTGAGGGAGTGCCGCACTTTCGGAGGGTCAGTGCTGAGGGAGTGCCGCACTGTCAGAGGGTTATTACTGAGGGAGTGCCGCACTGTCGGAGGGTCAGTGCTGAGGGAGTGCCGCACCGTCAGAGGGTCAGTACTGAGGGAGTGCCGCACTGTCGGAGGGTCAGTACTGAGGGAGTGCCGCACTGTCAGAGGGTTATTACTGAGGAGTGCCGCACTGTCGGAGGGTCAGTACTGAGGGAGTGCCACACTGTCAGAGGGTCAGTACTGAGGGAGTGCCGCACTGTCAGAGGGTCAGTACGGAGGGAGTGCCGCACTGTCAGAGGGTCAGTGCTGAGGGAGTGCCGCACTGTGGGAGGGTCAGTACTGAGGGAGTGTCGCACTGTCGGAGGGTCAGTACTGGGGAGGCCGCACTGTCGGAGGGTCAGTGCTGAGGGAGTGCCGCACTGTCGGAGGGTCAGTACTGAGGGAGTGCAGCACTGTCGGAGGGTCAGTGCTGAGGGAGCGCCACACTGTCATAGGGTCAGTGCTGAGGGAGTGCCGCACTGTCGGTGGTCAGTACTGAGGGAGTGCTGCACTGTCGGAAGATCTGTTACTGAGGGAGTGCCGCACTGTCGGAAGATCAGTACTGAGGGAGTGCCGCACTGTCGGAGGGTTATTAATGAGGGAGTGCCGCACTGTCGGAGGGTTATTAATGAGGGAGTGCCACACTGTCAGGGAGTCAGTGCTGAGGAGTGGCCGCACTGTCGGAGGGTCAGTACTGAGGGAGTGCCGTACTGTCGTAGGGTCAGTACTGAGGGAGCGCCACACTGTCGGTGGGTCAGTACTGAGGGAGTGCCGCACTGTCGGAGGGTCAGCACTGAGGGAGTGCTGCACTGTCGGAGGTTCAGTACTGAGAGAGTGCCGCACTGTCAGAGGGTCAGTACTGAGGGAGTGCCGCACTGTCGGAGGGTCAGTACTGAGGGAGTGCCGCACTGTCGGAGGCTCAGTACTGAGGGAGAGCCGCACTGTCGGAGGGTCAGTACTGAGGGAGTGCCGCACAGTCGGAGGGTCAGTACTGAGGGAGTGCCGCTCTGTCAGAGGGTCAGTGCTGAGGGAGTGCCGCACTCTCGGAAGATCAGAACTGAGGAGTGCCGCACTGTTGGAGGGTCAGTACTGAGGGAGTGCCACGCTGTCGGAGGGTCAGTGCTGAGGGAGTGCCACACTGTCCGGAGGGTCAGTGCTGAGGGAGTGCCGCACTGTCGGAGGGTCAGTGCTGAGGGAGTGCCGCACTGTCGGAGGGTCAGTGCTGGAGGGAGTGCCGCACTGTCAGGGAGTCAGTACTGAGGGAGTGCCGCACAGTCGGAGGGTCAGTACTGAGGGAGTGCCGCTCTGTCAGAGGGTCAGTGCTGAGGGAGTGCCGCACTCTCGGAAATCAGAACTGAGGGAGTGCCGCACTGTCGGAGGGTCAGTACTGAGGGAGTGCCACACTGTCGGAGGGGTCAGTGCTGAGAGTGTGCCGCACTGTCGGAGGGTCAGTGCTGAGGGAGTGCCGCACTGTCGGAGGGTCAGTGCTGAGGGAGTGCCGCACTGTCGGAGGGTCAGTGCTGAGGGAGCGCCATACTGTTGGACGGTCAGTACTGAGGGAGTGCTGCACTGTCAGAGGGTCAGTACTGAGGGAGTGCCGCACTGTTGGACGGTCAGTACTGAGGGAGCGCCGCACTGTCAGAGGGTCAGTGCTGAGGGAGCGCCGCACTGTCAGAGGGTCAGTACTGAGGGAGTGCTGCACTGTCAGAGGGTCAGTGCTGAGGGAGTGCCGCACTGTCGGAGGGTCAGTACTGAGGGAGTGCTGCACTGTCAGAGGGTCAGAACTGAGGGAGTGCCGCAATGTCGGAGGGTCAGTGCTGAGGGAGTGCCGCACTGTCGGAGGGTCAGTGCTGCGGGACTGCCGCACTGTCCGAGGGTCAGTACTGAGGGAGTGCTGCACTGTCTGAGGGTCAGTACTGAGGGAGTGCCGCACTGTCGGAGGGTCAGTGCTGAGGGAGTGCCACACTGTCGGAGGGTCAGTGCTGAGGGAGTGCTGCACTGTTGGAGGGTCAGTGCTGAGGGAGTGCCGCACTGTCGGAGGGTCAGTACTGAGGGAGTGCAGCACTGTCAGAGGGTCAGTACTGAGGGAGTGCCGCACTGTCGGAGGGTCAGTGCTGAGGGAGTGCCGCACTGCCAGAGGGTCAGTACTGAGGGAGTGCCGCACTGTCAGAGGGTCAGTGCAGAGGGAGAGCCGCACTGCCAGAGGGTCAGTGCTGAGGGAGTGCTGCACTGCCAGAGGGACAGTACTGAGGGAGTGCCGCACTGTCGGAGGGTCAGTACTGAGGGAGTGCCGCACTGTCGGAGGGTCAGTACTGAGGGAGTGCCGCACTGTCGGAGGGTCAGTACTGAGGGAGTGCTGCACTGTCGGAGGGTCAGTACTGAGGGAGTGCTGCACTGTCGGAGGGTCAGTGCTGAGGGAATGCCGCACTGTCATAGGGTCAGTACAGAGGGAGTGCCGCACTGTCGGTGGGTCAGTCCTGAGGGAGTGCTGCACTGTCGGAGGGTCAGTACTGAGAGAGTGCCGCACAGTCGGAGGGTCAGTACTGAGGGAGTGCCGCACTGTCGGAGGGTCAGTGCTGAGGGAGTGCCGCACTGTCGGAGGGTCAGTGCTGAGGGAGCGCCACACTGTCATAGGGTCAGTACAGAGGGAGAGCCGCACTGTCGGTGGGTCAGTACTGAGGGAGTGCTGCACTGTCGGAGGGTCAGTACTGAGAGAGTGCCGCACTGTTGGAGGGTCAGTACTGAGGGAGTGCCGCACTGTCGGAGGGTCAGTACTGAGGGAGTGCCGCACTGTCGGAGGGTCAGTACTGAGGGAGTGCTGCACTGTCGGAGGGTCAGTACTGAGAGAGTGCCGCACTGTCAGAGGGTCAGTACTGAGGGAGTGCCGCACTGTCGGAGGGTCAGTACTGAGGGAGTCCCGCACTGTCGGAGGGTCAGTACTGAGGGAGTGCCGCACTGTCGGAGGGTCAGTACTGAGGGAGTGCCGCACATTCGGAGGGTCAGTACTGAGGGAGTGCCGCAATGTCGGAGGGTCAGTGCTGAGGGAGTGCCGCACTGTCGGAGGATCAGTGCTGAGGGAGTGCTGCACTGTCAGAGGGTCAGTGCTGAGGGAGTGCCGCACTGTCGGAGGGTCAGTGCTGAGGGAGTGCCGCACTGTCAGAGTGTCAGTACTGAGGGAGCGCCGCACTGTCAGAGGGTCAGTACTGAGGGAGTGCTGCACTGCCAGAGGGTCAGTGCTGAGGGAGTGCCGCACTGTCAGAGGGTCAGTACTGAGGGAGTGCCGCACTGTCAGAGGGTCAGTGCTGAGGGAGTGCCGCACTGTCAGAGGGTCAGTACTGAGGGAGTGCCGCACTGTCAGAGGGTCAGTACTGAGGGAGTGCTGCACTGTCAGAGGGTCAGTGCTGAGGGCGTGCCGCACTGTCGGAGGGTCAGTGCTGAGGGAGTGCCGCACTGTCAGAGGGTCAGTACTGAGGGACTGCTGCACTGTTGGAGGGCCTGTGCTGAGGGAGTGCCGCACTGTCGGAGGGTCAGTACTGAGGGAGTGCCGCACTGTCGGAGGGTCAGTACTGAGGGAGTGCCGCACTGTCGGAGGTTCAGTGCTGAGGGAGTGCCGCACTGTGGGAGTGTCAGTACTGAGGGAGTGCCGCACTGTCGGAGGGTCAGTACTGAGGGAGTGCCACACTGTCGGAGGGTCAGCGCTGAGGGAGTGCCGCACTGTTGATGGGTCAGTACTGAGGGAGAGCCGCACTGTCAGAGGGTCAGTGCTGAGGGAGTGCCGCACTGTCGGAGGGTTGGTTCTGAGGGAGTGCCACACTGTCAGAGGGTCAGTGCTGAGGGAGTGCCGCACTTTCGGAGGGTCAGTGCTGAGGGAGTGCCGCACTGTCAGAGGGTTATTACTGAGGGAGTGCCACACTGTCAGAGGGTCAGTACTGAGGGAGTGCCGCACTGTCAGAGGGTCAGTACTGAGGGAGTGCCGCACTGTCAGAGGGTCAGTGCTGAGGGAGTGCCGCACTGTGGGAGGGTCAGTACTGAGGGAGTGTCGCACTGTCGGAGGGTCAGTACTGAGGGAGTGCCGCACTGTGGGAGTGTCAGTACTGAGGGAGTGCCGCACTGTCGGAGGGTCAGTACTGAGGGAGTGCCGCACTGTCGGAGGGTCAGCGCTGAGGGAGTGCCGCACTGTTGATGGGTCAGTACTGAGGGAGAGCCGCACTGTCAGAGGGTCAGTGCTGAGGGAGTGCCGCACTGTCGGAGGGTTGGTTCTGAGGGAGTGCCACACTGTCAGAGGGTCAGTGCTGAGGGAGTGCCGCACTTTCGGAGGGTCAGTGCTGAGGGAGTGCCGCACTGTCAGAGGGTTATTACTGAGGGAGTGCCGCACTGTCGGAGGGTCAGTGCTGAGGGAGTGCCGCACCGTCAGAGGGTCAGTACTGAGGGAGTGCCGCACTGTCGGAGGGTCAGTACTGAGGGAGTGCCGCACTGTCAGAGGGTTATTACTGAGGGAGTGCCGCACTGTCGGAGGGTCAGTACTGAGGGAGTGCCACACTGTCAGAGGGTCAGTACTGAGGGAGTGCCGCACTGTCAGAGGGTCAGTACGGAGGGAGTGCCGCACTGTCAGAGGGTCAGTGCTGAGGGAGTGCCGCACTGTGGGAGGGTCAGTACTGAGGGAGTGTCGCACTGTCGGAGGGTCAGTACTGAGGGAGTGCCGCACTGTCGGAGGGTCAGTGCTGAGGGAGTGCCGCACTGTCGGAGGGTCAGTACTGAGGGAGTGCCGCACTGTCGGAGGGTCAGTACTGAGGGAGTGCTGCACTGCCAGAGGGTCAGTGCTGAGCGAGTGCCGCACTGTCAGAGGGTCAGTACTGAGGGAGTGCCGCACTGTCAGAGGGTCAGTACTGAGGGAGTGCTGCACTGTCAGAGGGTCAGTGCTGAGGGCGTGCCGCACTGTCGGAGGGTCAGTGCTGAGGGAGTGCCGCACTGTCAGAGGGTCAGTACTGAGGGACTGCTGCACTGTTGGTGGGCCAGTGCTGAGGGAGTGCCGCACTGTCGGAGGGTCAGTACTGAGGGAGTGCCGCACTGTCGGAGGGTCAGTACTGAGGGAGTGCCGCACTGTCGGAGGTTCAGTGCTGAGGGAGTGCCGCACTGTCGGAGGGTCAGTGCTGAGGGAGTGCCGCACTGTCAGAGGGTCAGTGCTGAGGGAGTGCCGCACTTTCGGAGGGTCAGTGCTGAGGGAGTGCCGCACTGTCAGAGGGTTATTACTGAGGGAGTGCCGCACTGTCGGAGGGTCAGTGCTGAGGGAGTGCCGCACCGTCAGAGGGTCAGTACTGAGGGAGTGCCGCACTGTCGGAGGGTCAGTACTGAGGGAGTGCTGCACTGTCGGAGGGTCAGTACTGAGGGAGTGCCGCACTGTCAGAGGGTTATTACTGAGGGAGTGCCGCACTGTCGGAGGGTCAGTACTGAGGGAGTGCCACACTGTCAGAGGGTCAGTACTGAGGGAGTGCCGCACTGTCAGAGGGTCAGTACTGAGGGAGTGCCGCACTGTCAGAGGGTCAGTGCTGAGGGAGTGCCGCACTGTGGGAGGGTCAGTACTGAGGGAGTGTCGCACTGTCGGAGGGTCAGTACTGAGGGAGTGCCGCACTGTGGGAGTGTCAGTACTGAGGGAGTGCCGCACTGTCGGAGGGTCAGTACTGAGGGAGTGCCGCACTGTTGGAGGGTCAGCGCTGAGGGAGTGCCGCACTGTGGATGGGTCAGTACTGAGGGAGAGCCGCACTGTCAGAGGGTCAGTGCTGAGGGAGTGCCGCACTGTCGGAGGGTTGGTTCTGAGGGAGTGCCACACTGTCAGAGGGTCAGTGCTGAGGGAGTGCCGCACTTTCGGAGGGTCAGTGCTGAGGGAGTGCCGCACTGTCAGAGGGTTATTACTGAGGGAGTGCCACACTGTCAGAGGGTCAGTACTGAGGGAGTGCCGCACTGTCAGAGGGTCAGTACTGAGGGAGTGCCGCACTGTCAGAGGGTCAGTGCTGAGGGAGTGCCGCACTGTGGGAGGGTCAGTACTGAGGGAGTGTCGCACTGTCGGAGGGTCAGTACTGAGGGAGTGCCGCACTGTGGGAGTGTCAGTACTGAGGGAGTGCCGCACTGTCGGAGGGTCAGTACTGAGGGAGTGCCGCACTGTCGGAGGGTCAGCGCTGAGGGAGTGCCGCACTGTTGATGGGTCAGTACTGAGGGAGAGCCGCACTGTCAGAGGGTCAGTGCTGAGGGAGTGCCGCACTGTCGGAGGGTTGGTTCTGAGGGAGTGCCACACTGTCAGAGGGTCAGTGCTGAGGGAGTGCCGCACTTTCGGAGGGTCAGTGCTGAGGGAGTGCCGCACTGTCAGAGGGTTATTACTGAGGGAGTGCCGCACTGTCGGAGGGTCAGTGCTGAGGGAGTGCCGCACCGTCAGAGGGTCAGTACTGAGGGAGTGCCGCACTGTCGGAGGGTCAGTACTGAGGGAGTGCCGCACTGTCAGAGGGTTATTACTGAGGGAGTGCCGCACTGTCGGAGGGTCAGTACTGAGGGAGTGCCACACTGTCAGAGGGTCAGTACTGAGGGAGTGCCGCACTGTCAGAGGGTCAGTACGGAGGGAGTGCCGCACTGTCAGAGGGTCAGTGCTGAGGGAGTGCCGCACTGTGGGAGGGTCAGTACTGAGGGAGTGTCGCACTGTCGGAGGGTCAGTACTGAGGGAGTGCCGCACTGTCGGAGGGTCAGTGCTGAGGGAGTGCCGCACTGTCGGAGGGTCAGTACTGAGGGAGTGCCGCACTGTCGGAGGGTCAGTACTGAGGGAGTGCTGCACTGCCAGAGGGTCAGTGCTGAGCGAGTGCCGCACTGTCAGAGGGTCAGTACTGAGGGAGTGCCGCACTGTCAGAGGGTCAGTACTGAGGGAGTGCTGCACTGTCAGAGGGTCAGTGCTGAGGGCGTGCCGCACTGTCGGAGGGTCAGTGCTGAGGGAGTGCCGCACTGTCAGAGGGTCAGTACTGAGGGACTGCTGCACTGTTGGTGGGCCAGTGCTGAGGGAGTGCCGCACTGTCGGAGGGTCAGTACTGAGGGAGTGCCGCACTGTCGGAGGGTCAGTACTGAGGGAGTGCCGCACTGTCGGAGGTTCAGTGCTGAGGGAGTGCCGCACTGTCGGAGGGTCAGTGCTGAGGGAGTGCCGCACTGTCAGAGGGTCAGTGCTGAGGGAGTGCCGCACTTTCGGAGGGTCAGTGCTGAGGGAGTGCCGCACTGTCAGAGGGTTATTACTGAGGGAGTGCCGCACTGTCGGAGGGTCAGTGCTGAGGGAGTGCCGCACCGTCAGAGGGTCAGTACTGAGGGAGTGCCGCACTGTCGGAGGGTCAGTACTGAGGGAGTGCTGCACTGTCGGAGGGTCAGTACTGAGGGAGTGCCGCACTGTCAGAGGGTTATTACTGAGGGAGTGCCGCACTGTCGGAGGGTCAGTACTGAGGGAGTGCCACACTGTCAGAGGGTCAGTACTGAGGGAGTGCCGCACTGTCAGAGGGTCAGTACTGAGGGAGTGCCGCACTGTCAGAGGGTCAGTGCTGAGGGAGTGCCGCACTGTGGGAGGGTCAGTACTGAGGGAGTGTCGCACTGTCGGAGGGTCAGTACTGAGGGAGTGCCGCACTGTGGGAGTGTCAGTACTGAGGGAGTGCCGCACTGTCGGAGGGTCAGTACTGAGGGAGTGCCGCACTGTTGGAGGGTCAGCGCTGAGGGAGTGCCGCACTGTGGATGGGTCAGTACTGAGGGAGAGCCGCACTGTCAGAGGGTCAGTGCTGAGGGAGTGCCGCACTGTCGGAGGGTTGGTTCTGAGGGAGTGCCACACTGTCAGAGGGTCAGTGCTGAGGGAGTGCCGCACTTTCGGAGGGTCAGTGCTGAGGGAGTGCCGCACTGTCAGAGGGTTATTACTGAGGGAGTGCCGCACTGTCGGAGGGTCAGTGCTGAGGGAGTGCCGCACCGTCAGAGGGTCAGTACTGAGGGAGTGCCGCACTGTCGGAGGGTCAGTACTGAGGGAGTGCCGCACTGTCAGAGGGTTATTACTGAGGGAGTGCCGCACTGTCGGAGGGTCAGTACTGAGGGAGTGCCACACTGTCAGAGGGTCAGTACTGAGGGAGTGCCGCACTGTCAGAGGGTCAGTACGGAGGGAGTGCCGCACTGTCAGAGGGTCAGTGCTGAGGGAGTGCCGCACTGTGGGAGGGTCAGTACTGAGGGAGTGTCGCACTGTCGGAGGGTCAGTACTGAGGGAGTGCCGCACTGTCGGAGGGTCAGTGCTGAGGGAGTGCCGCACTGTCGGAGGGTCAGTACTGAGGGAGTGCAGCACTGTCGGAGGGTCAGTGCTGAGGGAGCGCCACACTGTCATAGGGTCAGTACTGAGGGAGTGCCGCACTGTCGGTGGGTCAGTACTGAGGGAGCGCCACACTGTCATAGGGTCAGTACTGAGGGAGTGCCGCACTGTCGGAAGATCAGTACTGAGGGAGTGCCGCACTGTCGGAGGGTTATTAATGAGGGAGTGCCGCACTGGCGGAGGGTCAGTACTGAGGGAGTGCTGCACTGTCGGAGGGGCAGTACTGAGGGAGTGCTGCACTGTCGGAGGGTCAGTACTGAGGGAGTGCCACACTGTCGGAGGGTCAGTACTGAGGGAGTGCTGCACTGTCGGAGGGTCAGTACTGAGGGAGTGCTGCACTGTCGGAGGGTCAGTACTGAGAGAGTGCCGCACTGTCGGAGGATCAGTACTGAGGGAGTGCTGCACTGTCGGAGGGTCAGTACTGAGAGAGTGCCGCACTGTCAGAGGGTCAGTACTGAGGGAGTGCCGCACTGTCGGAGGGTCAGTACTGAGGGAGTGCCGCACTGTCGGAGGGTCAGTACTGAGGGAGTGCCGCACTGTCGGAGGGTCAGTACTGAGGGAGTGCCGCACATTCGGAGGGTCAGTACTGAGGGAGTGCCGTACTGTCGGAGGGTCAGTGCTGAGGGAGTGCCGCACTGTCGGAGGGTCAGTGCTGAGGGAGTGCTGCACTGTCAGACGGTCAGTGCTGAGGGAGTGCCACACTGTCGGAGGGTCAGTGCTGAGGGAGTGCCGCACTGTCAGAGTGTCAGTACTGAGGGAGCGCCGCACTGTCAGAGGGTCAGTACTGAGTGAGTGCTGCACTGCCAGAGGGTCAGTGCTGAGGGAGTGCCGCACTGTCAGAGGGTCAGTACTGAGGGAGTGCCGCACTGTCAGAGGGTCAGTGCTGAGGGAGTGCCGCACTGTCGGAGGGTCAATGCTGAGGGAGTGCCGCACTGTCAGAGGGTCAGTACTGAGGGACTGCTGCACTGTTGGAGGGCCAGTGCTGAGGGAGTGCCGCACTGTCGGAGGGTCAGTACTGAGGGAGTGCCGCACTGTCGGAGGGTCAGTACTGAGGGAGTGCCGCACTGTCGGAGGTTCAGTGCTGAGGGAGTGCCGCACTGTGGGAGTGTCAGTACTGAGGGAGTGCCGCACTGTCGGAGGGTCAGCGCTGAGGGAGTGTCGCACTGTTGATGGGTCAGTACTGAGGGAGTGCTGCACTTTCGGAGGGCCAGTACTGAGGGAGAGCCGCACTGTCGGAGGGTCAGTACTGAGGGAGCGCTGCACTGTCGGAGGGTCAGTGCTGAGGGAGTGCCGCACTGTCGGAGGGTCAGTACTGAGGGAGTGCCGCACTGTCGGAGGGTCAGTACTGAGGGAGTGCCGCACTGTCGGAGGGTCAGCGCTGAGGCAGTGCCGCACTGTTGATGGGTCAGTACTGAGGGAGTGCTGCACTTTCGGAGGGCCAGTACTGAGGGAAGCCGCACTGTCGGAGGGTTGGTTCTGAGGGAGTGCCGCACTGTCAGAGGGTTATTACTGAGGGAATGCCGCACTGTCGGAGGGTCAGTGCTGAGGGAGTGCCGCAATGTCGGAGGGTCAGTACTGAGGGAGTGCCGCACTGTCGGAGGGTCAGTAATGAGGGAGTGCCGCACTGTCGGATGGTCAGTGCTGAGGGAGTGCCGCACTGTCGGAGGGTCAGTAATGAGGGAGTGCCGCACTGTCGGATGGTCAGTGCTGAGGGAGTGCCGCACTTTCAGGGGGTCAGTACTGAGGGAGTGCCACACTGTCGGAGGGTCAGTGAAGAGGGAATGCCGCACTGTCGGAGGGTTAGTGCTGAGGAAGTGCCACACTGTCGGAGGGACAGTACTGAGGGAGTGCCGCACTGTCGGAGGGTTATTACTGAGGGAGCGCTGCACTGTCGGAGGGTCAGTGCTGAGGGAGTGCCGCACTGTCAGAGGGTCAGTGCTGAGGGAGTGTCGCACTGTCGGACGGTCAGTTCTGAGGGAGTGCCGCAATGTCAGGGAGTCAGTAATGAGGGAGTGCCGCACTGTCAGAGGGTCAGTGCTGAGGGAGTGCCGCACTGTCGGAGGGTCAGTGCTGAGGGAGTGCCGCACTGTCACAGGGTCAGCACTGAGGGAGCGCCGCACTGTCGGAGGGTCAGTACTGAGGGAGTGCCGCACTGTCGGAGGGTCAGTACTGAGGGTTTGCCGCACTGTCAGAGGGTCAGTACTGAGGGAGTGCCGCACTGTCGGAGAGTCAGTACTGAGGGAGTGCCGCACTGTCGGAGGGTCAGTACTGAGGGAGTGCCGCACTGTCGGAGGGTCAGTACTGAGGGAGTGCCGCACTGACGGAGGGTCAGTACTGAGGGAGTGCCGCACTGACGGAGGGTCAGTGCTGACGGAGTGCCGCACTGTCAGAGGGTCAGTGCTGAGGGAGTGCCGCACAATCGGAGGGTCAGTGCTGAGGGAGTGCCGCAATGTCAGAGGGTCAGTGCTGAGAGAGTGCAGCATTGTCGGAGGGTCAGAGTTGAGGGAGTGCCGCACTGTCAGAGGGTCAGTCCTGAGGGAGTGCCGCACTCTCGGAGGGTCAGGGTTGAGGGAGTGCCGCACTGTCGGAGGGTCAGTACTGAGGGAGTGCCGCACTGTCGGAGGGTCAGTACTGAGGGAGTGCCGCACTGTCGGAGGATCAGTACTGAGGGAGTGCCGCACTGTGGGAGGGTCAGTACTGAGGGAGTGCCGCACTGTCAGGGGGTCAGTGCTGAGGGAGCGCCGCACTGTCGGAGGGTCAGTACTGAGGGAGTGCCACACTGTCGGAGGGTCAGTGCTGAGGGAGTGCCGCACTGTCAGAGGGTCAGTGCTGAGGGAGCGCCACACTGTCATAGGGTCAGTACTGAGTGAGTGCCGCACTGTCGGAAGATCAGTACTGCGGGAGTGCCGCACTGTCGGAGGGTCAGTGCTGAGTGAGTGCCGCACTGTCAGGGGGTCAGTGCTGAGGGAGCGCCGCACTGTCGGAGGGTCAGTGCTGAGTGAGTGCCGCACTGTCAGGGGGTCAGTGCTGAGGGAGCGCCGCACTGTCGGAGGGTCAGTACTGAGGGAGCGCCGCACTGTCGGAGGGTCAGTGCTGAGGGAGTGCCGCACTGTCAGAGGGTCAGTGCTGAGGGAGCGCCACACTGTCATAGGGTGGTACTGAGTGAGTGCCGCACTGTCGGAAGATCAGTACTGAGGGAGTGCCGCACTGTCAGAGGGTCAGTGCTGAGGGAGTGCTGCACTCTCGGAAGATCAGAACTGCGGGAGTGCCACGCTGTCGGAGGGTCAGTGCTGAGGGAGTGCCACACTGTCGGAGGGTCAGTGCTGAGGGAGTGCCACGCTGTCGGAGGGTCAGTGCTGAGGGAGTGCCACACTGTCGGAGGGTCTGTGCTGAGTGAGTGCCGCACTTTCAGGGAGTCAGTACTGAGGGAGTGCCGCTCTGTCGGAGGGTCAGTGCTGAGGGATTGCCGCACTGTCGGAGGGTCAGTGCTGAGGGGCTGCCGCACTGTCGGAGGGTCAGTGCTGAGGGAGCGCCATACTGTTGGACGGTCAGTACTGAGGGAGTGCTGCACTGTCGGAGGGTCAGTGCTGAGGGAGTGTCGCACTGTCGGAGGGTCAGTGCTGAGGGAGTGCCGCACTGTCGGAGGGTCAGTTTTGAGAGAGTGCCGCACTTTCAGAAGTTCAGTACTGAGGGAGTGCCGCACTGTCAGAGGGTCAGTACTGAGGGAGCGCTGCTCTGTCAGAGGGTCAGTACTGAGGGAGTGCTGCACTGTCAGAGGGTCAGTACTGAGGGAGTGCTGCACTGCCAGAGGGTCAGTGCTGAGGGAGTGCCGCACTGTCAGAGGGTCAGTGCTGAGGGAGTGCCACACTGTCAGAGGGTCAGTGCTGAGGGAGTGCCGCACTGTCAGAGGGTCAGTACTGAGGGAGTGCTGCACTGTCAGAGGGTCAGTACTGAGGGAGTGCCGCACTGTCAGAGGGTCAGTGCTGAGGGAGTGCCGCACTGTCGGAGGGTCAGTGCTGAGGGAGTGCTGCACTGTGGGAGGGTCAGTACTGAGGGAGTGCCGCACTGTCGGATGGTCAGTACTGAGGGAGTGCCGCACTGTCAGAGGGTCAGTGCTGAGGGAGTGCTGCACTGCCAGAGGGTCAGTACTGAGGGAGTGCCGCACTGTCAGAGGGTCAGTGCTGAGGGAGTGCTGCACTGTCAGAGGGTCAGGACTGAGGGAGTGCCGCACTGTAGGAGGGTCAGTGCTGAGGGAGTGCCGCACTGTCGGAGGGTCAGTGCTGAGGGAGTGCCGCACTGTCAGAGGGTCAGTGCTGAGGGAGTGCCGCACTGTCGGAGGGTCAGTGCTGAGGGTGTGCCGCACTGTCGGAGGGTCAGTACTGAGGGAGTGCTGCACTTTCGAAGGGTCAGTGCTGAGGGTGTGCTGCACTGTCAGAGGGTCAGTGCTGAGGGAGAGCCGCACTGCCAGAGGTTCAGTGCTGAGGGAGTGCCACACTGTCAGAGGGTCAGTGCTGAGGGAGTGCCGCACTGTCGGAGCATCAGTGCTGAGGGAGTGCCACACTGTCGGAGGGTTGGTACTGAGGGAGTGCCACACTGTCGGAGGGTCACTGCTGAGGGAATGCCGCACTGTCGGAGGGTCAGTGCTGAGGGAGTGCCACACTGTCGGAGGGTCAGTGCTGAGGGAGTGCCACACTGTCGGAGGGTCAGTGCTGAGGGAGTGCAGCACAGTCGGAAGATCAGTTCTGAGGGCGTGCCGCACTGGCGGAGGGTCAGTACTGAGGGAGTGCCGCACTGTCAGGGAGTCAGTACTGAGGGAGTGCCGCACTGTCGGAGGGTCAGTGCTGAGGGAGCGCCGCATTGTCAGAGGGTCAGTACTGAGGGAGTGCCGCACTGTCGGAGGGTCAGTACTGAGGGAGTGCCGCACTGTCGGAGGGTCAGTACTGAGGAAGTGCCGCACTGTCGGAGGGTCAGTGCTGAGGGAGTGCCGCTCTGTCGGAGGGTCAGTACTGAGGGATTGCCGCACTGTCGGAGGGTCAGTAATGAGGGAGTGCCACACTTTCGGAGGGTCAGTGCTGAGGGAGTGCCGCACTGTCAGAGGGTCAGTGCTGAGGGAGTGCCGCACTGTCGGAGGGTCAGTGCTGAGGGAGTGCCACACTTTCGGAGGGTCAGTGCTGAGGGAGTGCCGCACTGTCGGAGGGTCAGTGCTGAGGGAGTGTCGCACTGTCGGACGGTCAGTTCTGAGGGAGTGCCGCACTGTCGGAGGGTTATTACTGAGGGAGTGCCGCAATGTCAGGGAGTCAGTACTGAGGGAGTGCCGAACTGTCGGAGGGTCAGTGCTGAGGGAATGCCGCACTGTCGGAGGGTCAGTGCTGAGGGAGTGCCGCACTGTCACAGGGTCAGCACTGAGGGAGCGCCGCTCTGTCGGAGGGTCAGTACTGAGGTAGTGCCGCACTGTCAGAGTGTCAGTGCTGAGGGAGTGCCGCACTGACGGAGGGTCAGTGCTGAGGGAGTGCCGCACTGTCAGAGTGTCAGTGCTGAGGGAGTGCCGCACTGTCAGAGGGTCAGTGCTGAGGGAGTGCCGCACTGTCAGAGGGTCAGTGCTGAGGGAGTGCCGCACTGTCAGAGGGTCAGTGCTGAGGGAGTGCCGCACTGTCAGAGGGTCAGTACTGAGGTAGTGCCGCACTGTCAGAGTGTCAGTGCTGAGGGAGTGCCGCACTGACGGAGGGTCAGAGTTGAGGGAGTGCCGCACTGTCAGAGTGTCAGTGCTGAGGGAGTGCCGCACTGACGGAGGGTCAGAGTTGAGGGAGTGCCGCACTGTCAGAGGGTCAGTACTGAGGGAGTGCCGCACTGTCGGAGGGTCAGGGTTGAGGGATTGCCGCACTGTCGGAGGGTCAGTGCTGAGGGAGTGCCGCACTGTCAGAGGGTTATTACTGAGGGAGTGCCGCACTGTCGGAGGGTCAGTACTGAGGGAGTGCCGCACTGTCGGAGGGTCAGTACTGAGGGAGCGCCACACTGTCGGAGGGTCAACGCTGAGGGAGAGCCGCACTGTCGGAGGGTCAGTGCTGAGGGAGTGCCGCACTGTGGGAGGGTCAGTACTGAGGGAGTGCCGCACTGTCAGGGGGTCAGTGCTGAGGGAGCGCCGCACTGTCGGAGGGTCAGTACTGAGGGAGTGCCACACTGTCGGAGGGTCAGTGCTGAGGGAGTGCCGCACTGTCAGAGGGTCAGTGCTGAGGGAGCGCCGCACTGTCGGAGGGTCAGTACTGAGGGAGTGCCGCACTGTCAGAGGGTTATTACTGAGGGAGTGCCGCACTGTCGGAGGATCAGTACTGAGGGAGTGCCGCACTGTCGGAGGGTCAGTACTGAGGGAGCGCCACACTGTCGGAGGGTCAACGCTGAGGGAGAGCCGCACTGTCGGAGGGTCAGTGCTGAGGGAGTGCCGCACTGTCGGAGTGTCAGTACTGAGGGAGTAACGCACTGTGGAGGGTCAGGTTTTGAGGGAGTGCTGCACTGTCAGAGGATCAGTACTGAGGGAGTGCCGCACTGTCAGAGGGTCAGTGCTGAGGGAGTGCCGCACTGTCGGAGGGTCAGTGCTGAGGGAGTGCTGCACTGTGGGAGGGTCAGTACTGAGGGAGTGCCGCACTGTCGGATGGTCAGTACTGAGGGAGTGCCGCACTGTCAGAGGGTCAGTGCTGAGGGAGTGCTGCACTGCCAGAGGGTCAGTACTGAGGGAGTGCCGCACTGTCAGAGGGTCAGTGCTGAGGGAGTGCTGCACTGTCAGAGGGTCAGGACTGAGGGAGTGCCGCACTGTAGGAGGGTCAGTGCTGAGGGAGTGCCGCACTGTCGGAGGGTCAGTGCTGAGGGAGTGCCGCACTGTCAGAGGGTCAGTGCTGAGGGAGTGCCGCACTGTCGGAGGGTCAGTGCTGAGGGTGTGCCGCACTGTCGGAGGGTCAGTACTGAGGGAGTGCTGCACTTTCGAAGGGTCAGTGCTGAGGGTGTGCTGCACTGTCAGAGGGTCAGTGCTGAGGGAGAGCCGCACTGCCAGAGGTTCAGTGCTGAGGGAGTGCCACACTGTCAGAGGGTCAGTGCTGAGGGAGTGCCGCACTGTCGGAGCATCAGTGCTGAGGGAGTGCCACACTGTCGGAGGGTTGGTGCTGAGGGAGTGCCACACTGTCGGAGGGTCACTGCTGAGGGAATGCCGCACTGTCGGAGGGTCAGTGCTGAGGGAGTGCCACACTGTCGGAGGGTCAGTGCTGAGGGAGTGCCACACTGTCGGAGGGTCAGTGCTGAGGGAGTGCAGCACAGTCGGAAGATCAGTTCTGAGGGCGTGCCGCACTGGCGGAGGGTCAGTACTGAGGGAGTGCCGCACTGTCAGGGAGTCAGTACTGAGGGAGTGCCGCACTGTCGGAGGGTCAGTGCTGAGGGAGCGCCGCATTGTCAGAGGGTCAGTACTGAGGGAGTGCCGCACTGTCGGAGGGTCAGTACTGAGGGAGTGCCGCACTGTCGGAGGGTCAGTACTGAGGAAGTGCCGCACTGTCGGAGGGTCAGTGCTGAGGGAGTGCCGCTCTGTCGGAGGGTCAGTACTGAGGGATTGCCGCACTGTCGGAGGGTCAGTAATGAGGGAGTGCCACACTTTCGGAGGGTCAGTGCTGAGGGAGTGCCGCACTGTCAGAGGGTCAGTGCTGAGGGAGTGCCGCACTGTCGGAGGGTCAGTGCTGAGGGAGTGCCACACTTTCGGAGGGTCAGTGCTGAGGGAGTGCCGCACTGTCGGAGGGTCAGTGCTGAGGGAGTGTCGCACTGTCGGACGGTCAGTTCTGAGGGAGTGCCGCACTGTCGGAGGGTTATTACTGAGGGAGTGCCGCAATGTCAGGGAGTCAGTACTGAGGGAGTGCCGAACTGTCGGAGGGTCAGTGCTGAGGGAATGCCGCACTGTCGGAGGGTCAGTGCTGAGGGAGTGCCGCACTGTCACAGGGTCAGCACTGAGGGAGCGCCGCTCTGTCGGAGGGTCAGTACTGAGGTAGTGCCGCACTGTCAGAGTGTCAGTGCTGAGGGAGTGCCGCACTGACGGAGGGTCAGTGCTGAGGGAGTGCCGCACTGTCAGAGTGTCAGTGCTGAGGGAGTGCCGCACTGTCAGAGGGTCAGTGCTGAGGGAGTGCCGCACTGTCAGAGGGTCAGTGCTGAGGGAGTGCCGCACTGTCAGAGGGTCAGTGCTGAGGGAGTGCCGCACTGTCAGAGGGTCAGTACTGAGGTAGTGCCGCACTGTCAGAGTGTCAGTGCTGAGGGAGTGCCGCACTGACGGAGGGTCAGAGTTGAGGGAGTGCCGCACTGTCAGAGTGTCAGTGCTGAGGGAGTGCCGCACTGACGGAGGGTCAGAGTTGAGGGAGTGCCGCACTGTCAGAGGGTCAGTACTGAGGGAGTGCCGCACTGTCGGAGGGTCAGGGTTGAGGGATTGCCGCACTGTCGGAGGGTCAGTGCTGAGGGAGTGCCGCACTGTCAGAGGGTTATTACTGAGGGAGTGCCGCACTGTCGGAGGGTCAGTACTGAGGGAGTGCCGCACTGTCGGAGGGTCAGTACTGAGGGAGCGCCACACTGTCGGAGGGTCAACGCTGAGGGAGAGCCGCACTGTCGGAGGGTCAGTGCTGAGGGAGTGCCGCACTGTGGGAGGGTCAGTACTGAGGGAGTGCCGCACTGTCAGGGGGTCAGTGCTGAGGGAGCGCCGCACTGTCGGAGGGTCAGTACTGAGGGAGTGCCACACTGTCGGAGGGTCAGTGCTGAGGGAGTGCCGCACTGTCAGAGGGTCAGTGCTGAGGGAGCGCCACACTGTCATAGGGTCAGTACTGAGTGAGTGCCGCACTGTCGGAAGATCAGTACTGAGGGAGTGCCGCACTGTCGGATGATCAGTACTGCGGGAGTGCCGCACTGTCGGAGGGTCAGTGCTGAGTGAGTGCCGCACTGTCAGGGGGTCAGTGCTGAGGGAGCGCCGCACTGTCGGAGGGTCAGTACTGAGGGAGCGCCGCACTGTCGGAGGGTCAGTGCTGAGGGAGTGCCGCACTGTCAGAGGGTCAGTGCTGAGGGAGCGCCACACTGTCATAGGGTGGTACTGAGTGAGTGCCGCACTGTCGGAAGATCAGTACTGAGGGAGTGCCGCACTGTCGGAGGGTCAGTGCTGAGGGAGTGCCGCACTGTCAGAGGGTCAGTGCTGAGGGAGTGCTGCACTCTCGGAAGATCAGAACTGCGGGAGTGCCACGCTGTCGGAGGGTCAGTGCTGAGGGAGTGCCACACTGTCGGAGGGTCAGTGCTGAGGGAGTGCCACGCTGTCGGAGGGTCAGTGCTGAGGGAGTGCCACACTGTCGGAGGGTCTGTGCTGAGTGAGTGCCGCACTTTCAGGGAGTCAGTACTGAGGGAGTGCCGCACTGTCGGAGGGTCAGTGCTGAGGGTGTGCCGCACTGTCGGAGGGTCAGTGCTGAGGGGCTGCCGCACTGTCGGAGGGTCAGTGCTGAGGGAGCGCCATACTGTTGGACGGTCAGTACTGAGGGAGTGCTGCACTGTCGGAGGGTCAGTGCTGAGGGAGTGTCGCACTGTCGGAGGGTCAGTGCTGAGGGAGTGCCGCACTGTCGGAGGGTCAGTTTTGAGAGAGTGCCGCACTTTCAGAAGTTCAGTACTGAGGGAGTGCCGCACTGTCAGAGGGTCAGTACTGAGGGAGCGCTGCTCTGTCAGAGGGTCAGTACTGAGGGAGTGCTGCACTGTCAGAGGGTCAGTACTGAGGGAGTGCTGCACTGCCAGAGGGTCAGTGCTGAGGGAGTGCCGCACTGTCAGAGGGTCAGTGCTGAGGGAGTGCCACACTGTCAGAGGGTCAGTGCTGAGGGAGTGCCGCACTGTCAGAGGGTCAGTACTGAGGGAGTGCTGCACTGTCAGAGGGTCAGTACTGAGGGAGTGCCGCACTGTCGGAGGGTCAGTGCTGAGGGAGTGCTGCACTGTCAGAGGGTCAGTACTGAGGGAGTGCCGCACTGTCAGAGGGTCAGTACTGAGGGAGTGCCGCACTGTCAGAGGGTCAGTGCTGAGGGAGTGCCGCACTGTCGGAGGGTCAGTGCTGAGGGAGTGCTGCACTGTGGGAGGGTCAGTACTGAGGGAGTGCCGCACTGTCGGATGGTCAGTACTGAGGGAGTGCCGCACTGTCAGAGGGTCAGTGCTGAGGGAGTGCTGCACTGCCAGAGGGTCAGTACTGAGGGAGTGCCGCACTGTCAGAGGGTCAGTGCTGAGGGAGTGCTGCACTGTCAGAGGGTCAGGACTGAGGGAGTGCCGCACTGTGGGAGGGTCAGTGCTGAGGGAGTGCCGCACTGTCGGAGGGTCAGTGCTGAGGGAGTGCCGCACTGTCAGAGGGTCAGTGCTGAGGGAGTGCCGCACTGTCGGAGGGTCAGTGCTGAGGGAGTGCCGCACTGTCGGAGGGTCAGTGCTGAGGGAGTTTTGCACTGTCGGAGAGTCAGTGCTGAGGGAGTGCCGCACTGTCGGAGGGTCAGTGCTGAGGGAGTGCCGCACTGTCGGAGGGTCAGTACTGAGGGAGTGCCGCACTGTCGGAGGGTCAGTACTGATGGAGTAACGCACTGTGGAGGGTCAGGTTTTGAGGGAGTGCCGCACTGTCAGAGGATCAGTACTGAGGGAGTGCCGCACTGTCAGAGGGTCAGTGCTGAGGGAGTGCCGCACTGTCAGAGGGTCAGTGCTGAGGGAGCGCCGCACTGTCGGAGGGTCAGTACTGAGGGAGCGCCGCACTGTCGGAGGGTCAGTACTGAGGGAGTGCCGCACTGTCAGAGGGTTATTACTGAGGGAGTGCCGCACTGTCGGAGGATCAGTACTGAGGGAGTGCCGCACTGTCGGAGGGTCAGTACTGAGGGAGCGCCACACTGTCGGAGGGTCAACGCTGAGGGAGAGCCGCACTGTCGGAGGGTCAGTGCTGAGGGAGTGCCGCACTGTCGGAGTGTCAGTACTGAGGGAGTAACGCACTGTGGAGGGTCAGGTTTTGAGGGAGTGCTGCACTGTCAGAGGATCAGTACTGAGGGAGTGCCGCACTGTCAGAGGGTCAGTGCTGAGGGAGTGCCGCACTGTCAGAGGGTCAGTGCTGAGGGAGCGCTGCACTGTCGGAGGGTCAGTACTGAGGGAGCGCCGCACTGTCGGAGGGTCAGTACTGAGGGAGTGCCGCACTGTCAGAGGGTCAGTACTGAGGGAGTGCCACACTGTCAGGGGGTCAGTGCTGAGGGAGTGCCGCACTGTTGGAGGGTCAGTACTGAGGAAGTGCCGCACTGTCAGGGGGTCAGTGCTGAGGGAGTGCCGCACTGTCAGGGGGTCAGTGCTGAGGGAGTGCCGCACTGTCAGGGGGTCAGTGCTGAGGGAGTGCCGCACTGTCGGAGGGTCAGTGCTGGATACAATACACATCTCTTTAACCTGTGATTATCCCTCTCTCCTCTCGCATTGTCTGTACCTTTAAAGACTTGATTACCTGTTAAGCCTGGCATTCCAACCTTCATCTTGCAATTGAGTTTGTGCCTACATGTACCCTGTTTGTGAACCCAACTCTCCACTCACCTGATGAAGGAGCGGCGCTCCGAAAGCTTGTGCTGCCAGATAAACCTGTTGGACTTTAACCTGGTGTTGTGAGACTTCTTACTGTGCCCACCCCAGTCCAACGCCGGCATCTCCACATCATGACCTCCTGTCAGGATTGTAATCCGTGCTGCCCCTCTCACTATCTCTGATGTATTGCCTTGGATCATACATCCCTCTGTATGGGTGTGACTGATATATCCTTCTCGTTCCTCGAACTACATGTTCCCACCCCACTGAGATTGCAGAGGAACTTCCTTGCATCTTTTTATACGGAGGCTTGTCCCCAGCCCTTCTCCAAGAACCACCATGAGGTTCCCTTGGGCGACACGGGTGGCACAGTGGGTTAGCACTGCTGCCTCACAGCGCCAGGGACCTGGGTTCAATTCCGGCCTTGGGTCACTGTCTGTGTGGAGTCTGCACATTCTCCCCGTGTCTGCGTGGGTTTCCTCCGGGTGCTCCGGTTTCCTCCCACACTCCAAAGATATGCGGGCTAGGTGGATTGGCCATGCTAAATTGCCCCTTAGTGTCCAAAGATGTGCAGGTTAGGTGGATTGGCCATGCTAAATTGCCCCTTAGTGTCCAAAGATGTGCAGGTTAGGTGGATTGGCCATGCTAAATTGCCCCTTAGTGTCCAAAGATGTGCAGGTTAGGTGGATTGGCCATGCTAAATTGCCCCTTAGAGTCCAATGATGTGTAGGTGGATTGGCCAAGCTAAATTGCCCCTTAGTGTCCAAGGATGTGTAGGTGGATTGGCCATGCTAAATTGCCCCTTACTGTTCA
Organism: Mustelus asterias; assembly: GCF_964213995.1. Classification (NCBI taxonomy): domain Eukaryota; kingdom Metazoa; phylum Chordata; class Chondrichthyes; order Carcharhiniformes; family Triakidae; genus Mustelus; species Mustelus asterias. Next base: position 6,125 of record NW_027593727.1, on the reverse strand, counting down.
AAGATGTGCAGGTTAGGTGGATTGGCCATGCTAAATTGCCCCTTAGTGTCCAAAGATGTGTAGGTGGATTGGCCATGCTAAATTGCACCTTACTGTCCAAAGATGTGCAGGTTTGATGGATTGGCCACGCTAAATTAGCCCCTTAGTGTCCAAAGATGTGCGTGTTAGATGGATATGCCATGCTAAATTGCCCCTTAGTGTCCAAAGATGTGCAGGTTAGGTGGATTGGCCATGCTAAATTGCCCCTTAGTGTCCAAAGATGTGCAGGTTAGATGGATTAGCCATGCTAAATTGCCCCTTAGTGTCCAAAGATGTGCAGGTTAGGTGGATTGGCCATGCTAAATTGCCCCTTAGTGTTCAAAGATGTGCAGGTTAGGGTTGATTGGCCATGCTAAATTGCCCCTTAGTGTCCAAAGATGTGCAGGTTTGGTGGATTGGCCGTGCTCAATTGCCCCTTAGTGTCCAAAGATGTGTAAGTTAGGTGGATTGGCCATGCTAAATTGCCCCTTAGTGTCCAAAGTTGTGCGGGTTAGGTGGATTGGCCATGCTCAATTGCCCCTTAGTGTCTAAGATGAGCAGGTTAGGTGGATTGGCCATGCTAAATTGTCCCTTAGTGTCCAAAGATGTGGAGGTTAGGTGGATTGGCCATGCTAAATTGTCCCTTAGTGTCCAGAGATATGCGGGTGGATTGGCCATGCGAGAATAAGTGACTAAATAAACAGACTCAGCCTGTACGAATTATATAATCAATTGTAATTCGCTCCGATAGATTTACACGTAAGTGTGAGGCAGTCACAAGTTAACACTTTACAATAACATTGAGTAGTACATGGAATTATATGGTTTCACACATTGTCAACAATGCAGCCAATCATTGTCATTACCTGGGGACGGGGAGAGGGGCGGGTTGGAATGGTGGCAGGGGGGGTGGGGTTGTGGGTAAAAAATTGCCCTCGAGCGAGCGTTGAAAGACGTGACCCCCCGCCCTCCCCTCCCCACGCTCCTGCAACCCCTCCCTCGTGGCCAAGAATGTAAGGGTAGAATTCAATGGCGAAACAATGGAAATGTACTCACGATATAAGATGCACAAGGTGTGTGAGAGGGCAATGATTCACACGAGTTTTA
>NW_027593726.1:0-27930 GCF_964213995.1 Mustelus asterias | reverse complement strand
AGGTGTGCTCTGTCTGGCCGATAGAAGTGCGGCTTGCACTCTGCGCAGACCTGGCAGTGTCTGGTTATAGACCTGACTTCCTCAATGGAGCAGGGCAGGTTACGGGCTTTAATTAAGTGAAAAAAACCTGGTGACCCCCGGGTGGCAGAGGTTGTTGTGGAGAGTCTGCAATTGGTCTATTTGTGCGCTGGCACATATTCCCCGGGACAGGGCGTCTGGGGGCTCATTGAGCTTCCCGGGCCGGTATAAGATGTCGTAATTGTAGGTGGAAAGCTCGATTCTCCACCTCAATATTTGATCATTTTTGATTTTGCCCCGCTGCGTGTTGTTAAACATGAATGCAACTGACCATTGGTCCGTGAGTAGGGTGAATCGTTTACCAGCTAAGTAGTGGCGCCAGTGCCGTACAGCTTCCACTATGGCTTGGGTCTCCTTTTTGACAGAGGTGTGTCGAATTTCAGGGCCTTGGAGTGTTCGTGAGAAGAAGGTCACGGGTCTGCCCGCCTGGTTAAGGGTGGCGGCTAGGGCGAAGGCAGACGCATCGCTCTCCACCTGGAACGGGATGGATTCGTCTACAGCGTGCATCGTGGCCTTCGCGATGTCTGCTTTGATGCGGTCGAAGGCCAGGCGGGCCTCTGCCGTCAGGGGAAAAGAGGTGGATTTGACGAGCGGCCGGGCTTTATCCGCATAATTGGGGACCCACTGGGCGTAATACGAGAAGAAGCCCAGGCATCTCCTCAGTGCTTTGAGGCTGATGGGGAGGGGAAGTTCCAGGAGGGGACGCATGCGGTCGGGATCGGGACCGATGACTCCGTTTTCCACAACACAACCAAGGATGGCGAGGCGGCGTGTGCGGAATGCGCACTTCTCCTTATTATAGGTCAGATTTAGGAGAGTGGCGGTGTGGAGGAATTTGTGGAGGTTGGCGTCGTGGTCCTGCTGATCATGCCCGCAGATGGTGACGTTATCCAGGTACGGGAAGGTGGCCCGCAGCCCGTTCTGGTCTACCATTCGGTCCATCTCACGCTGGAAAATCGAGACGCCGAAGGGGACCCTAAGGAAGTGATAGAGGCGGCCATCTGCCTCGAAGGCAATATATTGGCGGTCCTCCGGGCGGATAGGGAGCTGGTGGTATGCAGATTTTAAGTCGATGGTGGAGAACACCCGATATTGCGCAATCTGATTAACCATGTCAGATATGCGGGGAAGGGGGTACGCGTCCAGCTGCGTGTTGCGGTTAATGGTCTGACTGTAGTCAATGACCATGCGATGTTTCTCCCCAGTCTTAACAACTACTACTTGGGCTCTCCAGGGGCTGGTACTGGCCTCGATGATCCCCTCCCCTAGGAGCCGTTGTACTTCGGACCTGATAAAAGCCCTGTCTCCAGCACTGTACCGTCTGCTCTTGGTGGCGATGAGCTTGCAGTCGGGGGTGAGATTTTCAAACAGTGAGGGAGGGGCGACTTTAAGGGTCGAGAGGTTGCAAGTGGTGCGCGGTGGCGATCTAAAAACTGATGATTGCAAACAGAGAGCGGGGGAAAAGGTCCATTATACTCCATGGTGATGCTCTTAAGGTAACACAGGAAATCTAGCCCCAAGAGTACGGCAGCACAGAGTTGTGGCAGCACGAGGAGCCTGACGTTTTTGTACACTGTGCCCTGTACAGCCAGGGTCGCCACGCAGTACCTGATGACATCCACCGAGTGGGACTTTGAAGCCATGGAGATCTTTTGCTTCACTGACAGTACTGAAAGGGCGTAGCGACTCACTGTGTTAGGGTGAATAAAGCTCTCCGTACTCCCACAGTCAAATAAACAGTTTGTAGTGCGACCATTTACCTCGATGTCCATCATGGACCTGGCGAGTTGGTGAGGCCTGGATTGGTCCAGCGTAACCGAAGCCACCGTTGGATTTTGCGGCGTGGCTGAAGCCGTCCAAGATGGTGGCCTGCACAGCTCACACGCGGCTGACGGCATCCAAGATGGCGGCCCGCGTGGCTCACACGCGGCTGAAGGCATCCAAGATGGCGGCCCCGCACGGCTCACACGTGGCTGAAGGCACCCAAGATGGCGGCCCGCACGGCTCACACGCGGCTGAAGGTGTCCAAGATGGCGGGTTGCAAGCGGCGCTACCAGGCTTGGAGGTAGACTTCGCCTTGCATACCTTCGCGTAATGGCCCTTCTTTCCACACCCGGAGCAGATCGCATCCTTCGCCGGGCAGCGTTGTTGGGGGTGCTTCCCCAGGCCGCAGAAGTAGAGACCTATAAGATAATGAAGGGACTGGATAGGGTAGAGGTGGAGAGATTCTTTCCACTTAGAAAGGAAGCTAGAACTAGAGGGCACAGCCTCAAAATAAAGGGGGGTCAGTTTAGGACAGAGTTGAGGAGGAACTTCTTCTCTCAGAGGGTGGTGAATCTCTGGAATTCTCTGCCCACTGAAGTGGTGGAGGCTACCTCGTTGAATATGCTTAAATCACGGATAGATGGATTCCTGATCGGTAAGGGAATTAGGGGTTATGGGGATCAGGCGGGTAAGTGGAACTGATCCACTTCAGATCAGCCATGATCTTATTGAGTGGCGGGGCAGGCTCGAGGGGCTAAATGGCCTACTCCTGCTCCTATTTCTTATGTTCTTAAGTAGCACTTCGGGCTTCCAGAGACTGCCGCAGCGGTCGGGTCATTGGTGGGACGTGGCGTGGCATAGGCCTGCGGCCCTCCCGAGTACAGAGGTGGCGGCGACTGCGGCGTCCACGATGCGCCCCCGTGGTCGGCCTCGAGATTACGGAAGGCCACCTCTAACGAGTCAGCAAGCGCCACAGTCTTTTGTCGATCCAGCCCACCCTGTTCCAGCAGTCGTTGTCAGATATAGTTTGACCTGATACCCGTGACATAGGCATCTCTGATGAGGTCCTCAGTGTTTTGGGCAGCTGTTACGGCCTTGCAGTTGCAGGCCCTGCCAAGTGCTCGCAACGCACGCAGGAATTGGTCACCTGATTCTCCTGGCTGTTGTCTGCGAGTAGCCAGAAGATGTCTGGCGAAGATTACATTAGTCTGTTTGTAGTACTGGCCTTTTAAAAGTTCGATCGCATCCTCATAAGTTTCAGCGTCTCTAATCATCGAGAATACTTGATCGCTTACCCGGGCGTGGAGCACGTGTAGCTTGTTGGTTTTGGTCCGGACGACGGAGGCGGAGGCGGTGAGGAAAGTTTCGAAACAACATCGCAGCCAGTGATCGAAGCTGTTAGAGGCTCCTACAGCTTGAGGATCCAATTCTAATCTATCGGGTTTTAGTATCTGCTCCATCTCAAAACTTTTTGCGAATAAAATTGATGCACTATCAATCAAGCAAAGACTAGTTTGCATGCAAGAACAAATAGGCTTTTATTCGCAAAAGACTTGGAGCACACCCACGCTGATGAACTGGTCCAGTGACTGAGGCAGGGGGGTTGGGAACAGTCACCTTTATACCTGGACCGGGGGGGGGGAGGAGTCTCAGGCAGGGCCAGCAGGGGCATGCCCAGGCATGTCACACACACACACACACAGGCAATAAGCTAAACAATGGTTTACCACAACCCTCCCCCCTCCACCCTCAAAGAACAAAGAACAATACAGCACAGGAACAGGCTCTTCGGCCCTCCAAGCCCGCGCCGCTCCCTGGTCCAAACTAGACCATTCTTTTGTATCCCTCCATTCCCACTCTGTTCATATGGCTGTCTAGATAAGTCTTAAACATTCCCAGTGTGTCCGCCCCCACCACCTTGCCTGGCAGCGCATTCCAGGCCCCCACCACCCTCTGTGTAAAATATGTCCTTCTGATATCTGTGTTAAACCTCCCCCCCTTCACCTTGAACCTATGACCCCTCGTGAACGTCACCACCGACCTGGGGAAAAGCTTCCCACCGTTCACCCTATCTATGCCTTTCATAATTTTATACACCTCTATTAAGTCTCCCCTCATCCTCCGTCTTTCCAGGGAGAACAACCCCAGTTTACCCAATCTCTCCTCATAACTAAGCTCCTCCATACCAGGCAACATCCTGGTAAACCTCCTCTGTACTCTCTCCAAAGCCTCCACGTCCTTCTGGTAGTGTGGCGACCAGAACTGGACGCAGTATTCCAAATGCGGCCGAACCAACGTTCTATACATCTGCAACATCAGACCCCAACTTTTATACTCTATGCCCCGTCCTATAAAGGCAAGCATGCCATATGCCTTCTTCACCACCTTCTCCACCTGTGACGCCACCTTCAAGGATCTGTGGACTTGCACACCCAGGTCCCTCTGCATATCTACACCCTTTATGGTTCTGCCATTTATCGTATAGCTCCTCCCTACATTATTTCTACCAAAATGCATCACTTCGCATTGATCTGGATTGAACTCCATCTGCCATTTCTTTGCCCAAATTTCCAGCCTATCTATATCCTTCTGTAGCTTCTGACAATGCTCCTCACTATCTGCAAGTCCTGCCAATTTTGTGTCGTCCGCAAACTTACTGATCACCCCAATTACACCTTCTTCCAGATCATTTATATAAATCACAAACAGCAGAGGTCCCAATACAGAGCCCTGCGGAACACCACTAGTCACAGGCCTCCAGCCGGAAAAAGACCCTTCCACTACCACCCTCTGTCTTCTGTGACCAAGATGTGGAGATGCCGGCGTTGGACTGGGGTAAACACAGGAAGATGTTTAACAACACCAGGTTAAAGTCCAACAGGTTTATTTGGTAGCAAAAGCCACACAAGCTTTCGGAGCTCTTAGCCCCTTCTTCAGGTGAGTGGGAATTCTGTTCACAAACAGAGCTTATAAAGACACAGACTCAATTTACATGAATAATGGTTGGAATGCGAATACTTACAACTAATCAAGTCTTTAAGAAACGAAACAATGTGAGTGGAGAGAGCATCAAGACAGGCTAAAAAGATGTGTATTGTCTCCAGACAAGACAGCCAGTGAGACTCTGCAGGTCCACGCAACTGTGGGAGTTACAAATAGTGTGACATGAACCCAATATCCCGGTTGAGGCCGTCCTCGTGTGTGTGGAACTTGGCTATCAGTTTCTGCTCAGCGACTCTGCGCTGTCGTGTGTCGCGAAGGCCGCCTTGGAGAACGCTTACCCGAATATCAGAGGCCGAATGCCCGTGACCGCTGAAGTGCTCCCCAACAGGAAGAGAACAGTCTTGCCTGGTGATTGTCGAGCGGTGTTCATTCATCCGTTGTCGCAGCGTCTGCATGGTTTCCCCAATGTACCATGCCTCGGGACATCCTTTCTTGCAGCGTATCAGGTAGACAACGTTGGCCGAATTGCAAGAGTATGTACCGTGTACCTGGTGGTTGGTGTTCTCACGTGAGATGATGGCATCCGTGTCGATGATCCGGCACGTCTTGCAGAGGTTGCTGTGGCAGGGTTGTGTGGTGTCATGGTCACTGTTCTCCTGAAGGCTGGGTAGTTTGCTGCGGACAATGGTCTGTTTGAGGTTGTGCGGTTGTTTGAAGGCAAGAAGTGGGGGTGTGGGGATGGCCTTGGCGAGATGTTCGTCTTCATCAATGACATGTTGAAGGCTCTGGAGGAGATGCCGTAGCTTCTCCACTCCGGGGAAGTACTGGACAACGAAGGGTACTCTGTCCACTGTGTCGCGTGTTTGTCTTCTGAGGAGGTCGGTGCGGTTTTTCGCTGTGGCGCGTTGGAACTGTTGATCAATGAGTCTAGCGCCATATCCTGTTCTTATGAGGGCATCTTTCAGCGTCTGGAGGTGTCTGTTGCGATCCTCCTCATCCGAGCAGATCCTGTGTATACGGAGGGCTTGTCCGTAGGGGATGGCTTCTTTAACGTGTTTAGGGTGGAAGCTGGAGAAGTGGAGCATCGTGAGGTTATCCGTGGGCTTGCGGTACAGTGAGGTGCTGAGGTGACCGTCCTTAATGGAGATGCGTGTGTCCAAGAATGCAACCGATTCCGGAGAGTAGTCTATGGTTTTTTATAATGATTTATAATCACCTAGAAAGGAATCATTTGATTAGGGATAGTCAGCACGGTTTTGTGAAGGGTAGGTCGTGCCTCACAAACCTTATTGACTACTTTGAGAAGGTGACCAAAGAGGTGGATGAGGGTAAAGCGGTTGATGTGGTGTATATGGATTTCAGCAAAGCATTTGATAAGGTTCCCCATGGTAAGCTTTTGCAGAAAATACGGACACATGGGATTGAGGGTGATTTAGTCGTTTGGATCAGGAATTGGCTAGCTGTAAGAAAACAAAGGGTGGTGGTTGATGGGAAATATTCATCCTGGAGTTCAGTTACTAGTAGTGTACCGCAAGGATCTGTTTTGGGGCCACTGCTGTTTGTCATTTTTATTAATGACTTGGATGAGGGCGTGGAAGGATGGATTAGTAAATTTGCGGATGACACTAAAGTCGGTGGAGTTGTAGACAGTGCGGAGGGAAGTGGCAGTTTACAGAGGGACATAGATAAGCTGCAGAGCTGGGCTGAGAGGTGGCAAATGGAGTTTAATGCGGAAAAGTGTGAGGTGATTCACTTTGGAAGGAGTAACAGGAATACAGAGTACTGGGCTAATGGTAAGATACTTGGTAGTGTGGATGAACAGAGGGATCTGGGTGTCCATGTGCATAGATCCCTGAAAGTTGGCACCCAGGTTGATAGGGTTGTTAAGAAGGCGTACGGTGTGTTAGCTTTTATTGGTAGAGGGATTGAGTTTCGGAGTCAGGAGGTCTTGCTGCAACTGTACAAAACTCTGGTGCGGCCGCATTTGGAGTATTGCGTTCAGTTCTGGTCGCCGTATTATAGGAAAGATATGGAAGTGTTGGAACGGGTGCAGAGGAGATTTACCAGAATGTTGCCTGGTATGGTGGGAAAATCGTATGAGGAAAGGCTGAGGGGCTTGAGGTTGTTTTCGTTAGAGAGAAGAAGGTTAAGAGGTGACTTAATAGAGGCATACAAGATGATCAGAGGATTAGATAGGGTGGATAGTGAGAGCCTTTTTCCTCGGATGGTGTTGGCTAGCACGAGGGGACATAGCTTTAAATTGAGGGGTGAGAGATATAGGACAGATGTTAGAGGTAGGTTCTTTACTCAGAGAGTAGTAAGGGCGTGGAATGCCCTGCCTGCAGCAGTGGTGGACTCGTCAACGTTGAGAGCGTTCAAGTGGTTATTGGATAAACATATGGATGATATTGGAATAGTGTAGATTAGAGGGGCTTTAGATTGGTACCACTGGTTGGCGCAACATCGAGGGCCGAAGGGCCTGTACTGCGCTGTAATGTTCTATGTTCTATGGTGAGCCTGATGGTGGGATGGAACTTGTTGATGTCATCATAGAGTTGTTTCAGTGATTGTTCACCATGAGTCCAAAGGAAGAAAATGTCATTGATGTATCTAGTGTATAGCTCAGGACGCAGACCAGCTGCGAAACTCTGCCAAGCGGACGAGACAAAGGAACTACACCATCTACATGCACACCAAGAACAGGAAACTTGAGAAACTCGGCATCACCACCAGCAGCAACCAAGCCTCCCCCGGTACCACAGTAGAAAACAGTACCACTGCAGGGAAGTCCATTGTCAACTTGTCCGACTACACACTTCAACCAGATGAAATCGAAGTTCTCAGCCGAGGGCTTAATTTTTGCCCCACCACCAAAATAGACCCCATCAGTCTCGCAGCAGACACAGAGGAATTCATCAGGCGAATGAGGCTGAGGGAGTTCTTCCACAAACCCCAAGAGGCCAACAACGAACACAATGAGACAGCCAATGAACCGGAACAGCCGACAGAGAGATCCGTAGTGCATCCGAAGAGGAAAGAGTCGAATTGGACTCCTCCGGAAGGCCGCTGCCCTCGACTTGACATGTATGCCCAAGCCGTCAGGAGGTGCGTCAACACCAAATTAATCAGCCGCACTCACAAGACAGCCCCGAACATCACCCAAGCACAACGTAACGCCATCCACGCTCTCAAGACCAACCGCAACATTGTCATCAAACCAGCAGACAAAGGAGGGGCCATCGTCATACTGAACAGAACGGATTACTGCAAAGAAGTGTACCGACAACTCAACAACGAGGAACACTACAGACAGTTACCTGCAGATCCGACCAAAGAACACACTCGTCAACTCAACACTCTGATCAAGACCTTTGATCCGGACCTTCAGAACACCCTCCGTGCTCTCATCCCACGTACTCCCCGCGTTGGAGATCTCTACTGCCTCCCGAAGATACACAAGGCAAACACACCCGGCCGTCCCATCGTATCGGGCAATGGGACCCTGTGCGAGAACCTCTCCGGCTATGTCGAGGGCATCCTGAAACCCATTGTACAAAGAACCCCCAGCTTTTGTCGCGACACGACGAACTTCCTACAGAAACTCGGCACACATGGAGCAGTTGAACCAGGAGCGCTCCTCGTCACAATGGATGTCTCGGCACTCTACACCAGCATCCCCCATGACGATGGCATTGCTGCAACGGCCTCAGTGCTCAGCGCCAACAACTGCCAGTTTCCAGATGCAATTTTACATCTCATCCGCTTCATCCTGGACCACAATATCTTCACCTTCAACAACCAGTTCTTCATCCAGACACACGGAACAGCCATGGGGACCAAATTCGCACCTCAATATGCCAACATCTTCATGCACAGGTTCGAACAAAACTTCTTCACCGCACGGGACCTTCAACCGATGCTATACACTAGATACATCGATGACATTTTCTTCCTTTGGACTCATGGTGAACAATCACTGAAACAACTCTATGATGACATCAACAAGTTCCATCCCACCATCAGGCTCACCATAGACTACTCTCCGGAATCGGTTGCATTCTTGGACACACGCATCTCCATTAAGGACGGTCACCTCAGCACCTCACTGTACCGCAAGCCCACGGATAACCTCACGATGCTCCACTTCTCCAGCTTCCACCCTAAACACGTTAAAGAAGCCATCCCCTACAGACAAGCCCTCCGTATACACAGGATCTGCTCGGATGAGGAGGATCGCAACAGACACCTCCAGACGCTGAAAGATGCCCTCATAAGAACAGGATATGGCGCTAGACTCATTGATCAACAGTTCCAACGCGCCACGGCGAAAAACCGCACCGACCTCCTCAGAAGACAAACACGCGACACAGTGGACAGAGTACCCTTCGTTGTCCAGTACTTCCCCGGAGCGGAGAAGCTACGGCATCTCCTCCGGAGCCTTCAACATGTCATTGATGAAGACGAACATCTCGCCAAGGCCATCCCCACACCCCCACTTCTTGCCTTCAAACAACCGCACAACCTCAAACAGACCATTGTCCGCAGCAAACTACCCAGCCTTCAGGAGAACAGTGACCATGACACCACACAACCCTGCCACAGCAACCTCTGCAAGACGTGCCGGATCATCGACACAGATGCCATCATCTCACGTGAGAACACCATCCACCAGGTACACGGTACATACTCTTGCAATTCGGCCAACGTTGTCTACCTGATACGCTGCAAGAAAGGATGTCCCGAGGCATGGTACATTGGGGAAACTATGCAGACGCTGCGACAACGGATGAATGAACACCGCTCGACAATCACCAGGCAAGACTGTTCTCTTCCTGTTGGGGAGCACTTCAGCGGTCACGGGCATTCGGCCTCTGATATTCAGGTAAGCGTTCTCCAAGGCGGCCTTCGCGACACACGACAGCGCAGAGTCGCTGAGCAGAAACTGATAGCCAAGTTCCACACACACGAGGACGGCCTCAACCGGGATATTGGGTTCATGTCACACTATTTGTAACTCCCACAGTTGCGTGGACCTGCAGAGTTTCACTGGCTGTCTTGTCTGGAGACAATACACATCTTTTTAGCCTGTCTTGATGCTCTCTCCACTCACATTGTTTCGTTTCTTAAAGACTTGATTAGTTGTAAGTATTCGCATTCCAACCATTATTCATGTAAATTGAGTCTGTGTCTTTATAAGCTCTGTTTGTGAACAGAATTCCCACTCACCTGAAGAAGGGGCTAAGAGCTCCGAAAGCTTGTGTGGCTTTTGCTACCAAATAAACCTGTTGGACTTTAACCTGGTGTTGTTAAACTTCTTATTCTGTGACCAAGCCAGTTCTCCACCCATCTAGCCACCTCCCCCTTTATCCCATGAGATCCAACCTTTTTCACCAGCCTACCAAAGAACAAAGAACAAAGAACAATACAGCACAGGAACAGGCCCTTCGGCCCTCCAAGCCCGCGCCGCTCCCCGGTCCAGGATTGAATCCTGAATCCAGGATCCCCGCCCAATTTTCCAGCCTATCTACATACCAATATCCTATCCACCGAGCTGTCCCTCACAGCTACGATGCTTTGTTCATTACAACCTATTAACTCACCCCCACCCCCCCATTCCAGACCATGTGATCTCCAGGGAGAGGCGAAAACCCAGAGTGAAAAACCCCAGGGCCAATATGGGGAAAGAAAATCTGGGAAATTCCTCTCCGACCCCCTGAGGCGATCGAAACGAGTCCAGGAGATCACAATGGCCCCGATCGGAAAATGCTTCCCAACCCTAGTCATTTCCACTTCCACGAATACCATATGAATTCCCTGCCCCCGAAACAGGTTCCCAACTATCCGCAGTCTCGCTCTGTACTGGCACCAGCAAGATGATCATAGAATGAAGTCTTGAAACGAGAAACAAGGAACAATTAGCCCGCGCCGCTCCCTGGTCCAAACTAGACCACTCTTTTGTATCCCTCCATTCCCACTCCATTCATATAGCTGTCTAGATAAGTCTTAAACGTTCCCAGTGTGTCCGCCTCCACCACCTTGCCCGGCAACACATTCCAGGCCCCCACGACCCTCTGTGTGAAATATGTCCTTCTGATATCTGTGTTAAACCTCCCCCCCTTCACCTTGAACCTATGACCCCTCGTGAACGTCACCACCGACCCGGGGAAAAGCTTCCCACCGTTCACCCTGTCTATGCCTTTCATAATTTTATACACCTCTATTAGGTCTCCCCTCATCCTCCGTCTTTCCAAGGAGAACAACCCCAGTTTCCCCAATCTCTCCTCATAACCAAGCCCCTCCATACCAGGCAACATCCTGGTAAACCTCCTCTGTACTCTCTCCAAAGCCTCCACGTCCTTCTGGTAGTGTGGCGACCAGAACTGGACGCAGTATTCCAAATGCGGCCGAACCAACGTTCTATACATCTGCAACATCAGACCCCAACTCTTATACTCTATGCCCCGTCCTATAAAGGCAAGCATGCCATATGCCTTCTTCACCACCTTCTCCACCTGTGACGTCACCTTCAAAGATCTGTGGACTTGCACACCCAGGTCCCTCTGCGTCTCTACACCCTTTATGGTTCTTCCATTTATCGTGTAGCTCCTCCCTACATTATTCCCACCAAAATGCATCACTTCGCATTTATCAGGATTGAACTCCATCTGCCATTTCCTTGCCCAAATTTCCAGCCTATCTATATCCTTCTGTAGCCTCTGACAATGTTCCTCACTATCTGCAAGTCCTGCCAGTTTTGTGTCGTCCGCAAACTTACTGATCACCCCAGTGACTCCTTCTTCCAGATCATTTATATAAATCACAAACAGCAGAGGTCCCAATACAGAGCCCTGCGGTACACCACTAGTCACAGGCCTCCAGCCGGAAAAAGACCCTTCCACTACCACCCTCTGTCTTCTATGACCAAGCCAGTTCTCCACCCATCTAGCCACCTCCCCCTTTATCCCATGGGATCCAACCTTTTTCACTAGCCTACCATGAGGGACTTTGTCAAACGCTTTACTAAAGTCCATATAGACGACATCCACGGCCCTTCCCTCATCAACCATTCCGGTCACTTCTTCAAAAAACTCCACCAGGTTAGTGAGGCATGACCTCCCTCTCACAAAACCATGCTGACTATCGTTAATGAGTTTATTCCTTTCTAAATGCGCATACATCTTATCTCTAAGAATTTTCTCCAACAACTTCCCCACCACGGATGTCAAGCTCACCGGCCTATAATTACCCGGGTTATCCTTCCTACCCTTCTTAAATAACGGGACCACATTAGCTATCCTCCAATCCTCTGGGACCTCACCTGCGTCCAGTGACGAGACAAAGATTTGCGTCAGAGGCCCAGCGATTTCATCTCTCGTCTCCCTGAGCAGCCTTGGATAGATTCCATCAGGCCCTGGGGATTTGTCAGTCTTTATATTCTCTAACAAACCTAACACTTCCTCCCTTGTAATGGAGATTTTCTCCAACGGTTCAACACTCCCCTCCGAGACACTCCCAGTCAACACATCCCTCTCCTTTGTGAATACCGACGCAAAGTATTCATTTAGGATCTCCCCTACTTCTTTGGGCTCCAAGCATAATTCCCCACTTTTGTCCCTGAGAGGTCCGATTTTTTCCCTGACAACCCTTTTGTTCCTAACGTCTGAATAAAATGCCTTGGGATTCTCCTTAATCCTGTCTGCCAAAAACATTTCGTGACTCCTTTTTGCTCTTCTAATTCCCTGTTTGAGTTCTTTCCTACTTTCTTTGTACTCCTCCAGAGCTCCCTCCGTTTTTAGCTGCCTGGACCTAACATACGCCTCTCTTTTCTTTTTGACCAGTCCCTCAATTTCCCTGGTTATCCACGGTTCTCGAATCCTACCCTTCCTATCCTTTTTTACAGGCACATGCCTGTCCTGTAGCCCTAACAACTGTTCCTTAAAAGACTCCCACATGCCAGATGTGGATTTACCCTCAAACAGCCTCTCCCAATCAAGAGCTGCCAATTTCTGCCTAATCCCACTAAAGTTAGCCTTCCCCCAATCCAACACCTTACCCTTGGGACACCACTCATCCTTTTCCATCACTATCCTAAAGCTAACAGAATTGTGGTCACTATTTGCCACACGTTCGCCTACCGAAACTTTGAAGACCTGACCGGGCTCATTCCCCAGTACTAGGTCCAGTATAGCCCCCTCTCTAGTCGGGCTATCTACATATTGTTCCAAAGAACCCCCCTGTACGCATTTTACAAATTCCTCTCCATTCAGAGTCCCAGTTCTCAGCGATTTCCAGTCTATACCAGGGAAATTGAAGTCTCCCACTACAACAACCCTATTTTTCCTGCACCTATCCAGTATCTCCTGACATATCCGTTCTTCCACTTCCCTTGGGCTGTTGGGGGGCCTGTAGTACACCCCCAACATAGTGACTGCGCCCTTCCTGTTTCTAAGCTCCACCCAGAGTGACTCGTTACACGACCCCTCTGAATTGTCCTCCCTCTGCACCGCTGTAATATGCTCTCCAACTAATACTGCTACTCCCCCACCTCTTTTGGCCCCTCCTCTGTCTCGCCTAAAACACTTGTACCCCGGAATATTCAGCTGCCAGTCCTGTCCCTCTTTCAACCAAGTCTCTGTCACCGCAACCACATCCAAATTCCTCGTGAGCATTAAGGCCCTAAGTTCGTCTGTCTTACCTGCTACGCTCCTTGCATTGAAGTATAAGCACTCCAGACCTCCAGGCCCAGTGAGGTCATCCTCCCCCAGAGTGCTCTTCTTCTTTGCCAGCCTTGTCCCAGCCCCAAGCTCGTCCCCAGCCTCTACACTTGTAGACCTAATATTTTGATCCCCACCCCCCTGCCACATTTTGATCCCCACCACCCTCCTCCCCCTACACCATCCTCCTCCCCCTACACCATCCTCCTCCCCCCTCCTTCCCCCTTCCCCTCCTCCCCTCCTCCCCCCTCTCCCCCCTCCTCCCCCCTTCCCCCTCCCCTCCCCCCCCCCCCATCCTCCCACCTCCTCCTCCTTCCTGCGCCCTCCTGCACCCTCCTCCCCCCTCCTGGACCCTCCCCCCTCCTACATTGATGGTTTGCCCCTTGGTGGTCAACTCTGTATCAAATATCAACTGGTGTAGTTCAGGAGCCCCACTCTGCCAGGACAATCTGCGCTACATCTACTGCAGAGAAAGGCAATGGGCTGGGAAGGTGCGCGATTCACTGGCCTGTTTCCTTTGGGTCTTCTTCTTGGCCAACTGAGTTTTTCCTTTGTGCTCTCCTCCTTCAACACCTCCCCAACAGCCAGCCTCCAGCAGTAATAGCTGTCAGTGACTGTCTCCCAGTTACATCAGCCATCTCCATACCTCACTTGCAGCGGAGATATGTGGAATCTCCCATGTTAGGAGTTGTGGGTTTTAAACAAAAAGACAGAGAATGGGGTTTGCACACACAGATCCAAAGATACACCAACAGATTTTATTGAAGGAAACGTGGACTGTGCAGAATATAAACTGAAACAAAAACTCCTGATACACCCCAATCACTTCAAGGCATGTTTTTTTTTATTTGTGGGACACAGGTGTCACTGGCTGGCCAGCATTTATTGCCCATCCCTAGTTGTCCGAGGGCAGTTGAGAGTCAACCACATTTCTGTCGCTCTGGAGTCACATGTAGGCCAGACCAGGTGAGGACAGCAGATTCCCTTCCCTAAAGGATATTAGTGAACCAGATGGGTTCACCTGACAATTGACAATGGTTTCATGGTCATCAGTAGATTCTTAATTTGAGATTTTTAAAAATTGAATTCAAATTCCACCATCTGTCCTGGTAGAATTCAAACACAGGTCCCCAGAACATTAGCTGAGTTTCTGGATTAACAGTCTAGCGATAATACCACTCGGCCATTGCCTCCCTATGACCTATTCTTAAAGCAATTATGCAACCACTCGGGAATCTAGATATATGAAGCTATCAGCAACATCCAGCATCACTTGTTAATGCTGATACATGGCGATATGGCAATGCCCTGACTCATGAAATGTCTCTTCCTGATACTGATGGTCAAACCAAACTGTATATAGGTGTGAGTGAATCTATCCTTTTGCCACTGAAGATGTTCCTCAGTATTGGAATACTAGTGTGGCAACGTTAATGTAGAGCAGTTCTCTTATGATGACTTCTTGCACACCTTTGTCTTGGACCTCAGGTGAATGTGGCTGAACAGTTTTCCATCAGTTCTGGTCAGCAGACATCCTCTGTTGCTGACTTGAGACACATAACAGCAGCAAAGTGAAGAAGTGTGTCAGTACAAGAACAATCCTGTTTTACCCCACTGCGAATCTCAAAGGGTTCCAATGTTTCCCCATCTTAGCTGACCTTTGCCTTCATGTTGTCATCGAACATGGAGACCACATGGAGACCACACCAGCAGCTTCGGAGGGCAGCCTGTTTTCTCTGGTAGCTTAAATGGATTGCCTGTTCACATGATCGAATGCTGAGATTAATACAGATATTATATAGAGGTCTCCTTTGTTCATGGCACTTCTCTTGCAACGGCCAGGCTAAGAAGATCATGACAATGGTAGATATTTCAGTTCTGAAATGATACAGGAATTTGGGGATAGATGAATTCTGCCACCATCTACAGTCTGATATGCGTAACTCGGGTAAATACTTTTTCCACGATGCTCAGTAGAGAGGTGCCTCGATTATTCTTGCAATCGCTGTGGTTGCCCTTGTTCTTGTACAGGGTCACGATCTTTGCATCATAGATATCCTGGCACATTGCCCCGTCCCGCCAACAAAGACAGAGGGGGTGATCTTATGAAAAAAATTCTAAGTCCAGGACGAGTATGAAAACGGGAGAGTTTTTTGGGTGAGTTCAAATCTGCGATCATATCCATTTAAATTCTCGACTGTAGGGGGAGGGGGTGGGGCTTAAATCACCCGAAAGTTGGCTGAGAGCAGTGGAGAGCACATGTGCAGGTCTCCAGCAGCAGAGGCCTGTCACTCAGCCAGCCTCACACAAAGCATCCCCTCCCCCAGAAACCACAGGGCCCGTGGCATATCACGCACCCCCCGCCACACTCATCCAGACAGCTCTGCCCTCACGATCCACACCCCACCGATCACTACCCCGACACCCCCACCGTGATTGCCAGCCCAACCTCCCTGCAATCGGTGGCCCGACCCACCTTTCTGACCCATCCTTGCAATTACCGGCCCGCTCCCCTCCCATGACCAACCCTGACTGTCCCTCTCTCTCCCCACACCGATCCCTAATGCAGACTGGCAGTAGCTCTCCCTCTCCCTCCCCTCACCCACCACTGACCAATCACTCCTGGTCTGTCCCCAATAGGCCCCACCCCACTGGCACTGTCCAGTGCCTGCTGGGCAGTGCCAGGGTGCCCAGTGTGCACTGCCAGTGTGCCAGGCTGGCAGTGCCAGGCTGACACTACCCAAGGGGTGCCCCTCTTTCCCCCCACCTCCCCAGGGGGCCTCAATGGCCTACGGTTCTACCAGCGAGGCCATCACGACTGGTCCCCGTTGCTGGGAACCAGTTGTGATCCTCGCCAGAGAGAATCTCTCCCGGCGAGGCCACAGAGACAACGATAATGTTCCGGGCTCATTAATTCCATTCTAAACTCATGTAAACTTAACTTATATAAATTATTCAGCCTTGCACCATAAATCAGCGAGAGGCTGATTGCGCCGGATACCCAGTGCCCATAAGATCGCGAGAGGTGAGAAATCGGGCACTGGATTTCTGATTTCTCGGCTCTTATGTGACCTTACTGGCTTGCCCCACCCATCAGCTGGTGATGCCCCACCCCCAGAGGGGTTCATATACATGCTGTTGTAGTGCCCTGTTTCCTATGCTTGATAAGTTCAGGCATGATAGCATCAACACAGAGCTTAGCAAGTGAGTAAACTGCTTTGTTAAGCTCCTTTAATGCAGATTTGATATCCAGCTTTGCTATGACAGACTTTCTATGGTGTCTAGAGCTTCCATGGTGATTGTGATCATGTTCTTCATAGAGTACAACTCAAGATAATGTTTCACACATTTTTCCAACTGTTTATTGCAATCGGTGATGACCTTTCCTTCCGTTGTTTTGAATGGAGTCGTGCTTTTTGCTGATAGACCTGCCAGGTACTGTATAAACACAAGACATTATTATTGTAAGGAAAAGGTGGTGATTCTGGTGAACCTCAGTCTTTATGCTCTGAAATACTTCCTTTACATTATCGTGCAGCCCGTACTGGTTGGAGTTTGACAGAATAAAAAGAAAAGCAGAAATTCACTCAGCTGGCTATTGTTTTCCAAATGATTGCTGTGCCCTAGGAACAATTAGTCATGTCTGTGGTTAGAGAGATTAGAAACAAAACTTGCACTTAAGACGCCAGAAAAGAGTGATTGGAAATGTGCAAGAAATGGATTTACCAATACCTTAGAAATTCTGTTATAGACCATTG
Organism: Mustelus asterias; assembly: GCF_964213995.1. Lineage (NCBI taxonomy): Eukaryota > Metazoa > Chordata > Chondrichthyes > Carcharhiniformes > Triakidae > Mustelus > Mustelus asterias. The sequence goes on along the minus strand of NW_027593726.1, from coordinate 10,673 downwards.
CTTTCTCTAACTTTAAAATCATGAACAGAAAAGCAGAAGACATTTTCCTATAATGGCCCATGATTAACGATTTGTAGTTGCAAATTTACTTGCAGAATGCATCATCCTCATTGTGTAGAATGTGTATTATTTTGCCAGGAAGCCACATGTGGAGCATTTTTCTGAAACTGCAGATAGGTAGCATTACACAAAGGCCTCTAAGGAATAATTAGTGTTTCAGGTAATTTTAGCTTCAAGTTAAACTAAAACTATTAAATCCTCTTAACACTCCGTGCTGCAGGAATTAGTGAGCGGGACCTCAGTGTGCAGCGGATGTGTAGGTAATCTAACGTTCTTCAGTTTACACACTCTATAGACTAAAAGAGCAAGCCAGGCCATAAAAATGTACCAATGGCGAATAAATTAAGATCGATAGTCCCTGCTTTGCTAAGACTATTTGGTTCCATACTCATTCCTTTGTTCCTTTAATGTGAAAGGAATGTTCTTAGGTCTCCTCTCGCAATCAGCTCTTGTGTTCATGGATAGATCGGGGCTGTGGTAAGGTCTGCAGACAGGTATTCTCCTGGAATCCAAACTGAGCATCAGAAAGCAGGTTATTAATGAGTACATATCATTTGATGGCTTATTCGGTGGCTGTTCTGATGATTGGGGAGTGGCTGATTGGGCTGTAATTGCACAGTTTAGATTTGTCCTGCTATTTGTGAAGCAGACATAGCTGGGCAATTTTCCACAATGTCTTAGTCGCGCTCTGACAGCTTTGCTGGAGGAAGCCAATAGTTTTTTTAGTAAATCGGTCAACACGGCACCATGTAGCTTTCCAGCTGAGTTCTGATGAAAGATCATCAACCTGAAATGTTAACTCTATTTCTCTCTCCACAGCTACTGCCCAACTAGCTGAGTGTTTGCGGCATTTTCTGTTTTTATTTCAGGCTCTGTGCATCTGCAGTATTTCACTTCTGAGTAACACAGTATTTGTTACAGGACATATTAGTAATGCTGTTAAATTTTTTTTAAATTCCAATTCAATCAAATCAAGTCCAATTCAAAACCTCAACAAGTTGAGACATTCCCGATCCAAGCTGACAAGACAGGGCTGGGTATACATGGGGAGGTAGTAAATTGGATAAGACACTGGCTCAATGGAAGAAGCCAGAGAGTGGTTGTGGAGGATTGCTTCTCTGAGTGGAGGCCTGTGACTAGTGGTGTGCCGCAGGGATCGGTGTTGGGTCCATTGTTGTTTGTCATCTATATCAATGATCTGGATGATAATGTGGTAAATTGGATCAGCAGGTTTGCTGATGATACAAGGATTGGAGGTGTAGTGGACAGTGAGGAAGGTTTTCAAAGCTTGTAGAGGGATTTGGACCAACTAGAAAAATGGGCTGAAAAATGGCAAATGAAATTTAACGCAGACAAGTGTGAGATATTGCACTTTGGAAGGACAAACCAAAGAAGAACGTACAGGGTAAATGGTAGGACTCTGAAGAGTGCAGTTGAACAGAGGGATCTACAGGTACAGAGTTCCCTAAAAGTGACGTCACAGGTGGATAGGGTCGTAAAGAGTGCCTTTGGTACATTGGCCTTTATAAATCGGAGTATCGAGTATAAAAGTTGGAGTGTTATGGTAAGGTTATATAAGGCATTGGTGAGGCCGAATTTGGAGTATTGTGTACAGTTTTGGTCACCTAGTTACAGGAAGGATGTAAATAAGATTGAAAGAGTGCTGAGAAGATTCACAAGGATGTTGCCGGGACTTGAGAAGCTGAGTTACAGAGAGAGATTGAATAGGTTGGGACTTTATTCCCTGAAGCGTAGAAGATTGAGGGGAGATTTGATAGAGGTGTATAAGATTTTGATGGGTATAGATAGAGTGAATGCAAGCAGGCTTTTTCCGCTGAGGCTAGGGGAGAAAAAAACCAGATGGCATGGGTTAAGGGTGAAAGGAGAAAAGTTTAAAGGGAATATTAGGGGGGGCTTCTTCACGCAGAGAGTGGTGGGAGTGTGGAATGAGCTGCCGGATAAAGTGGTAAATGCAGGGTCACTTTTAACATTTAAGAAAAACTTGGACGGGTTCATGGATGAGAGGGGTGTGGAGGGATATGGTCCAAGTGCAGGTCAGTGGGACTAGGCATAAAATGGTTCGGCACAGACAAGAGGGGCCAAAAGGCCTGTTTCTGAGCTGTAATTTTCTATGGTTCTATGGCTCTCACCTCCTGTCTTGGGCTTGATCTACATGATCCAAGCTGATTGGAGTCGGCATTGCACCTCTTCCAAGGCTTGATCTCATTTGCATCTTAGCCAAAAGGCTGAGATGCCGCTTTTAAAAATTGCTTCAAATGAAGCTAAAATGTAACCTAATGACTTCAACCAAGCACAGCATGTCGATACTACACTTGATCTTAGCCAAAAGGCCGAGAAGCTGTTAAATCTGATGCAATTTTAATGTCACCTTTTCTTTATCTGTGATGTGAAATTCTCTCCACTGATTGATAATGACAGAGACTACACCTTTTTATTGCAATTATGGAGACATGGTTAAAGGAGGGATAGCACTGGCAGCTTAACATTCCAGGACATCGTTGTTTTAGACGGGGCAGAAGGGGAAACAAAAGGAGTTGCACTGCTGATTAGGGAGCACATCACAGCTGTGTTGAGGAAGGACATATTGGAGGGATCTTGCAGTAAGACATTATGGGTGGAGCTCAGGAATAGGAAGGATGAAATCACAATGTTAGAAGTGTACTATAGACCTCCCAACAGCCCGCAGGAGACAGCGGAGCAGTTCTGTAGTCAGATACTGAAAAGGCGTGAAAGAAGCAGGGGAGTTGTGGTGGGTGACTTTAACTTCCCCCATACTGACTGGGACCCCCTTACAGCCAGGGGCTCAGATGGAGATCAATTTGTTAGCTGTATCCAGGAGGGCGTTTTGATACAGTATGCTGACAATCCCATTAGGGAGGAGGCCATACTGGATTTGGTACTGGGGAATCAGCCAGGCCAGGTGATCAGTGTTTCGGTGGGGGAACATTTTGGGCTTAGCGACCATAATTCCACAAGATTTCGGGTAGTCATGGATAAGGACAAGAGTGGCCCTCAGGTGAGGGTGCTTAACAAAGAACAAAGAGAACAAAGAACAGTACAGCACAGGAAACAGGCCCTTCGGCCCTCCAAGCCTGTGCCGCTCCTTGGTCCAACTAGACCAATCGTTTGTATCCCTCCATTCCCAGGCTGCTCATGTGACTATCCAGGTAAGTCTTAAACGATGTCAGCGTGCCTGCCTCCACCACCCTACTTGGCAGCGCATTCCAGGCCCCCACCACCCTCTGTGTAAAAAACGTCCCTCTGATGTCTGAGTTATACTTCGCCCCTCTCAGCTTGAGCCCGTGACCCCTCGTGATCGTCACCTCCGACCTGGGAAAAAGCTTCCCACTGTTCACCCTATCTATACCCTTCATAATCTTGTATACCTCTATTAGATCTCCCCTCATTCTCCGTCTTTCCAAGGAGAACAACCCCAGTCTACCCAATCTCTCCTCATAGCTAAGACCCTCCATACCAGGCAACATCCTGGTAAACCTTCTCTGCACTCTCTCCAATGCCTCCACGTCCTTCTGGTAGTGCGGCGACCAGAACTGGACGCAGTACTCCAAATGCGGCCTAACCAGCGTTCTATACAGCTGCATCATCAGACTCCAGCTTTTATACTCTATACCCCGTCCTATAAAGGCAAGCATACCATATGCCTTCTTCACCACCTTCTCCACCTGTGTTGCCACCTTCAAGGATTTGTGGACTTGCACACCTAGGTCCCTCTGTGTTTCTATACTCCTGATGACTCTGCCATTTATTGCATAACTCCTCCCTACATTATTTCTTCCAAAATGCATCACTTCGCATTTATCCGGATTAAATTCCATCTGCCACCTCTCCGCCCAATTTTCCAGCCTATCTATATCCTGCTGTATTGCCCGACAATGCTCTTCGCTATCCGCAATTCCAGCCATCTTTGTGTCATCCGCAAACTTGCTGATTACACCAGTTACACCTTCTTCCAAATCATTTATATATATCACAAATAGCAGAGGTCCCAGTACAGAGCCCTGCGGAACACCACTGGTCACAGACCTCCAGCCGGAAAAAGACCCTTTGACCACTACCCTCTGTCTCCTATGGCCAAGCCAGTTCTCCACCCATCGAGCCACTTCTCCTTGTATCCCATGAGCCTTAACCTTCTTAACCAACCTGCCATGTGGGACTTTGTCAAATGCCTTACTGAAATCCATATAGACGACATCCACGGCCCTTCCTTCATCAACCGTTTTTGTCACTTCCTCAAAAAACTCCACCAAATTTGTAAGGCACGACCTCCCTCTTACAAAACCATGCTGTCTGTCACTAATGAGATTGTTCCGTTCTAAATGCACATACATCCTGTCTCTAAGAATCCTCTCCAACAACTTCCCTACCACGGACGTCAAGCTCACCGGCCTATAATTTCCTGGGTTATCCCTGCTACCCTTCTTAAACAACGGGACCACATTCGCTATCCTCCAATCCTCAGGGACCTCACCCGTGTCCAAAGAAGCGACAAAGATTTCCGTCAGAGGCCCAGCAATTTCCTCTCTCGTCTCCCTGAGCAGTCGAGGATAGATGCCATCAGGCCCTGGGGCTTTGTCAGTTTTAATGTCCCCTAAAAAACCTAACACTTCCTCTCTCGTAATGGAGATTTTCTCTAACGGGTCAACACCTCCCTCCAAGACACTCCCGGTTAACACGCCCCTCTCCTTCGTGAATACCGATGCAAAGTATTCATTTAGGATCTCCCCTATTCCCTTGGGTTCTAAGCATAATTCCCCTCCTTTGTCCCTGAGAGGTCCGATTTTCTCCCTGACAACTCTTTTGTTCCTAACGTATGAATAGAATGCCTTAGGATTCTCCTTAATCCTGCCTGCCAAGAACATCTCGTGCCCTCTTTTTGCCCTTCTAACTCCCCGTTTGAGATCTTTCCTACTCTCTGTATTCCTCCAGAGCTCCATCTGTTTTCAGTTGCCTGGACTTAACGTACGCCTCCCTTTTCATTTTAATCAGATCCTCAATTTCCCTGGTTATCCACGGCTCTCGAATCCTACCTTTCCTATCTTTCCTTTTTACAGGCACATGCCTATCCTGCAGCCTTATCAATAGTTCCTTAAAAGACTCCCACATGCCAGACGCGGACTTACCCTCGAACATCCTCTCCCAATCAACATCCACCAATTCCTGCCTAATCCGGCTATAGTCAGCCTTCCCCCAATTTAGCACCCTGCCTGTAGGACAGCACTCATCCTTGTCCATTACTATCCTAAAGTTAACAGAGTTGTGGTCACTATTTGCCACATGTTCCCCTACCGAAACTTTGACGACCTGACCGGGCTCATTTCCCAGAACTAGGTCCAGTATAGCCCCCTCTCTAGTCGGGCTATCTACATACTGTTCCAAAGAACCTTCCAGTACGCATTTTACAAATTCCTCCCCGTCCGGTCCCCCAGCTCTAAGCACTTTCCAGTCTGTGCCAGGGAAATTAAAGTCCCCCACTACAACAACCCTATTTTTTCTGCACCTATCCAGAATCTCCTGACATATCCTTTCCTCCACTTCCCGTGGGCTGTTGGGTGGTCTGTAGTACACCCCCAGCATAGTGACTGCACCCTTCCTGTTTCTGAGTTCCACCCACAGCGACTCAGTACATGACCCCTCTAAGTTGTCTCCCCTCTGCACCGCGGTAATATGCTCCTTAACTAATATCGCTACTCCCCCACCTTTTTTAGCCCCTCCTCTGTCTCGCCTAAAACACTGATACCCCGGAATATTCAGCTGCCAGTCCTGTCGTTCTTTTAACCAAGTTTCCGTCACCGCAACCACATCCAAATTCCGCACAAGCATTAAGGCCCTAAGTTCGTCTGTTTTACCCGTTACACTCCTCGCATTGAAGCAGATGCACTCCAGACCTCCAGGCCCAGTCAGGTCCTCCTCCTCCAGAGTGCTCCTCTTCTTAGCTAGCCTTGCCCTGGCCCCCAGCTCGACCCCAGCCTCAGTATTTACTGACCTCCTGTTTTGTTCCCCACCCCCCTACCACACTAGTTTAAATCCTGCCGAAACACTCGAGCAAAACTCCCAGCCAGGATATTTGCTCCCTTCCAGTTAAGGTGTAACCCATCCTTTCTGTACAGTTGCCATCCTGACTTGAAGATTTCCCAGTTATCTATGAATTTAAAACCCTCCCTCTTGCACCAATTGGGTGAGGGCCAATTACATCCAAATTAGACAGGAACTGAGGAATGTGGATTGGGGAATGGCTATTTGAGGGTAAATCCACGTTTGACATGTGGGAGGTTTTTAAACGCCAGTTGGTTGAAGTGCAGGATAGGCATGTCCCTGCAAAAATGAAGGATAGAAATGGCAGGATTCGGGAACCATGGATGACAAGGGAAATTGTAAGCTTAGTCAAAAGAAAAAAGGAAGCACAGGATAGATCTAGGCATCTAAAAACTGACAAAGCCCTTGAGTAGTATAGTGAAAGTAAAAAGGAACTTAGACGGGCTAAAAGGGGCCATGAAATGTCTTTAGCAAACTGGATCAAGAAGAATCCCAAGGCTTTTTATGCATATATTAGGAGCAAGAGGGATAACAAGAGAAAAATTAGGCCCATTCCATGCATAACTTCCCTCTATTGTCCTTGAGTGGGCCTACCTATGCAACATTTAAGGGGCAAGTGGATGAGTACATGAATAAGGAGGGAATAGAGGGATAAAGACCGAGTAAGGGTGTGGTGAACCATAGATGGTTACCACTATGGGTACTGAACCATAGATGGTTAGCACTATGGGTACTTGTACATATGTTACTGTTGTTACTGTTGGGGTTAGGGTTGGGGTGTTCCACCTGTTGGTATTGTTCTGTGGTACACTCCGGTTGGCTCCGCCTACCTGTAGGAGTATAAAGGTCACTGCACTGCCTAGTGACCCTTTAGTCTGGGATTGTATTGTTAAGCAATATGCTCCATTCTTGTTACTAATAAAAGCCTTTATTTGCCGGGTACGATCCAGCCTCCCGAGTGAATTAATCGCGCATCAAAGGGCAGAAGGTTTTTTTTAGTTTAGTTAGGGTACCATGATTGGCACAGGCTTGGAGGGTGCAAGAGCCTGTTCCTGAGCACTGTACTTTTCTTCGTTTTTCTTCTCAAGACATAGGTTCTGCTAAGACTTCTTCAATTTGTTAATGACCCAATGTCAAACGTTGTTCTGGCAATGTTGATAGTGACTACCACCGTGAGTAGTGGGTAGAACAAGTAATAGTAATGGCATCTGATCCTTTGTACCCAGGCTACTGAACACAGAAGTTCTTTTTAAGCTGCAAAAGTAATATACATATCATCACAAAACATATTTCTATGCCTCATATCTTATGTAGTGCTTTATCATCTAAACAGAGCATTCCAAAGTGCTTCAATGTTGAAGTGAAGTTACTGTTGCTATGTGGGCAAATGCAGCCATTTTGTCTGTAGCACAATATTACAAACAGAAAGTGGGATTTTAACTAGTTATCGTATTTATGGTGGTGTTGCTTGAGGAAGAAATCTACATCTACTAAAGGATAGTTTAAGTCCATCTGAATGGACAGACAGGCTCCCGGTTCAATATCTAATCTGAAAGAAAGCTCAGTGTTTCCAAAGAACAAATATCAAAACGTCAGCCTCCGTTGTGTTTTCAATCATGGAGTGGGGCTTAAACCCAAAACCTTTCAGCTCAGAAGCAACTGTCAAACAGAAATTAAACTTAGCTCTGTCAGAGAGTCATCCAGACTCGAAACGTTAGCTCTGTTCTCTCTCCACAGAGGCTGTCAGACGTGCTGAGATTTTCCAGCATTTTCTATTTTTTTTTATTTTTTACTGCATCCGCAGTAATTTGCTTTTAATTTAATTTAGACACTAAACCCTCCTGGCACAGGGTTTTGCTCATCAGCCGTGAACTCTGGGAATTGGGATGTGAAGTTTAGTCAATTTGCATGGTTTTCTGTCCATGACAAGAAAGAATCACACCAATGTTGTTGACATCCAAATTTCCAAAACAAAGTTCTATGCTGGAAGTACAAATTCATGAATGTTTTAAGTTTATTTTTTAGTGTCACAAGTAGGCTTACATTAATGAAGTTACTGTGAAAATCCCTTTATTCACCTCAGGGATTGGCCAGGTGGGCAGTAAGGTAACAAACGGAATTCACCTCGGAGAAATCTGAGGTAATACTTGGGGAGAGCAAACGAGGCAAGGGAATAGACAACAAACTGTAGCAAGTGTCGAGAAACACATGTCTCCTGAAGGTCACAGTACAGATGTTTTAGGTTTTTAAGAAGGCATATGGATACTTTCCTTTCCCAGGCATAGAGTACAGGAGCAAAGGGGTTAAGCTGGAATTGTAGAGTACACTAGTCAGACTGTAGATAAAGTACTACATACAGTTCTGGTCACTGCATTATAGGAAGGATGTGATCACACTAGAGAGGCTTTACAAGGATGTCAGCAGGACTGGAGAATCGCAGCTATGAGGAAAGATTGGTCAGGCTTGAGTTGTTTTCTTTAAAACAGAGAAGGCCGAAGGAACATTTAACTGAGGTGTACAAAGTTATCAGTGACTTCAATGGAGTGGGTATATCCATTGGCAAATAGGCCAATAATCCAGGGATGTAGATATAAAGTCGAATCGATAGAAGTAGAGGGGAGTTGAAGTGTAATCTTTTTCACCCAGAGAATGGTGGATGTGGTATTCACCGTCTGAGAGTTTAGTGGAGGCAGCAATTCTCATTGCATTAAAAAAAACATTTAAAGCACTGTAACAAGGCCCAGAGTTGGAAGGCAGGATTAAGTCGGGTACCTTTTAATTGGCTGGCATGAACGCAATGGGCCAAATGGCATCCACTTGTGCCATAAGTTTTTCTATGTTTCTATCTTTTAGGTTTTGTTTCAGTTCTTAAAAGGTTAAAAAAAATGTTGGAACAAACATCTGCATTCAAGTCTGCGAGCATGAGTGCATGATGCCTAAATCTAATCATGCGTGATTTTTTTGTTGCTGTCCAAAGACATAAATAAATTGCCCATTTTCAGCTCCTGGCAAGATATGTTGTTCCCCGAATAGGGTGTATTGTTTGAACTAATTATTTTGTATTATAGTCGGTTAGGAAAACAACATTAACCAGAATATTGTTTTATTACCTTCCATCATAGATCTAAAAGATATTAGAATTTATAAAGAGCACATAAAATAACTCTGACAAAGATTTAATTTGAAATATGTCACTGAGATCTATAAAAATGTTATGCAGAATCACCATTTCATGTATAGGTATCAAAAGTCATCAGCCATTCCAAGAGAACAACTGATAATACTTGACATTTTCTTACGTCGGTTCCGAGCCTACGCTGGGATAAATTAGTCAGATGGGACTTCAGTTGCCAGTTCAAGGATCCAATACAAGAGAAGACAAAAGCTAGTAGTCATTGGAAGAACAAAAAGACAAGGAAGAAGATTGTAGTCAGACCCTACCAGGATCAGCCATTCTTTTCTGCAATCCAGAAATAATTCATTTTGCTCATGCATTTACTGAGAGTTACAATGATTCCAAATACTCAAATAAAACCCATTGTAGCTTACCAATACAGCAAAAACAATTGTCATTTTCGATAGCTAACAATGCAGCTCATTATAATAATAATAAACCACAATATACAAAACATTTTAAAAATGGAATACGACTTTACATTTGAGAACAGTTTTTTGTATTAGTTTATGCATTCACATGCTCCACATCAGGGTATGTTATACTGGTTGTGGTCTCAGGTGTTTCTGAATATATATTATATTATGTGGATCTACAGTGATACATAGGCTAAAGCACTGCCACTTGGTTCAGGAGGCCTTCTGCACTTGGAAATTCACAGACCTTATCCTAATGATCCAGGCTGCCTGCATAACTTCAATCTATCAGCCAGAGCCTGATAAAAGGCTTCTATATTCACCCCCTGAGACACTGAGCAATCAAAAGACAAATCATTAGGGTGGGACATGCTCCATTCTTCCACAGTTGTTCCGAAATAAGTAATTTTACAGCTGACAAGGGAACAATACGATTTAGGGAACTCATTAGTGTATTGTTGGGTTGTGCTCCAGCACCCTACGATACGAATACGTCTATTATAAAGTAGCGCAATCGTTAATAACTAGATTTTTAAGTAAAGCCACAAAAGTAAACATATCTATCTCAAAGTACTTTAGATGTGCATTTTTCAAAGATGGCAGGTCAAGTTGATAAGGTTGTTAAAAAATAAATGGGATACTGGGCTTTATAAATAAAGACAGGATACAAGAGCAAGTTATGGTAAACCTTTAGAGCTGGTTAGGCCTCAGCTGGTGCATTGTGTCCAATTCTGGGCAGTACATTTTAGAAAGGATGTTAAGGCCTTGGGAAGGAGATTTACCAACATGGTACTGCGGATAAGGGACTTGATCTTTGCGGAGGGAATTTGAAGCTGGGTGTGTTCTTTTTCGAGCAGAAAGGTTAAGGAAAATAGGAGCACTTAAATTTATGTAAGGTTCTGATAGAGCAGATAAAGGAGAATTTGTTTCCACTGCTGAAAGGGTCG